>NC_058145.1:11234836-11540536 GCF_011075055.1 Mangifera indica | reverse complement strand
ATTTCTCTTCTATATGCTTGATTCTGTTGCTTTACATGTGATCAGCGCGCATTCTAAACCTCAAATTACCTGGTGATTGGGCAGTTCTTTTGCTATTCATGATTTTAAACTCATTACCAGATGTCACCAAACCCTCCGGTATGTGCGATGATCATCAATGTGGACACAGGAAAGATTCTGAAGTACATATCAATTATGGAGGTATCACTATATGTCAATTCATGCAGCTCTGGCCAGATGTTGGCGTATTTTTGACGGCCACAAGCCTGAGGATGAATGCCGCTTGTCAACAACTTCAGACCCAGGCTAGGGCTCATTCCGCGGCAGCCAGTGGGTTGCCTGGTCGTACTGAATTGCGACTCCACATGCCACCATTAATTCCTTTTGCAACCAGAGGACGATTACAGGGGCTAAGGCTTCAGCTTGCACTTCTTGATCTGATGAATTAGGTTGATTCTTAGCTAAGCTTTATGGTTTTATAAGGTGTGCTCAATCCTTGAATGTTTAAGTTTCCCTTGCAAATATCCAGGAGACATTGTCTAGGGTGGTGCCACAAGTCTTGGGCTGATTAGTTCAAGCCCTTGGCCCTGGGTTCAAGTGTTCAGAGCTGATGTGCAAAATGCCATTAGTAGTACCATTAACAAGACTACCCGCCCTGGAGCTCGCTTCAGCGTGAACAGAACTGGGTCTTTAACCATTGCAGATATCAAAAATAATTTCTATTGTAGCTCTAGTTTTTATATGTTAGTAGTTATTTGTATATACTTTGAAGATTAACACTATGAAATCCAGTTGCAGAATATGATGCTCTGAGAGAACTATTGATTGTTTTATTGGGGTTGAACCAATCTCACATCGATCCCATAATTACTACATCATCTAAATTAAAAATTTAATCTTGAAATATTATTTTTTAATTAGTTCTGGTGAAAGATCATGCAGGAATTCATTTCTATTCCTTGGAATCATGGAACTGAGTTTGACTTGATTTGGTTGTCTCAGTGCTGGCTCATCAATACAACATCCGTCATCTTCCTCTACCCCTGCTTGGTTTTTAATTATTTTGCAAGCTGTTCAAAGCAAGAATCTTGAAAAACAGATGGGTCCATGAAGGCTTCAGAAGATGTGACATGCATTATTTGCTTGGAGCAATTCAGCAGGGGCGAGCTTGTCCTTAGCCTACCATGTTTGCATTAGGTTCGTTCTCTATCCATTGTTGCTATTGGTTAACATGGTTTTAATTCGACATTTCTTTACCTTCGTACTTTGTCAAAGCTTTTCTCGTAATGATGCTTAAAGTCTGTCTATTAGTTTGTTACTGTGCCATCGCTTAAATTATTGCCACTCGCATGATCTGGTTTTGCAAGCCTAGATCATGCTTGGATTTTGCTTTAAACCAGCACATTTCATTGGTTGCCACTACCATGCCACAATATTCCGCCAGTCACCAGGGCACTACAGCCATTTGGAACGGCATACCATCCACCAAATTTTAATCATTGAAATACCAACACTCTTACCCACAAATAATTACTGACGGGAAACTCAGATGAGGTATTTGAGAATTTTTACAGATCTTTGACTCCAACTTAGATCCTTTGATGTACTGTAGAATACTCAGTTTGGCATTTAAGATTTGGGTTCTTTGTGGTGGTTAGGACTGGATTCGAGTCGAGCTAATTCGAGCTTAAAATTGAGCTCGGCTCGATCGATCCGAAACGAGCTAGGTATTAACGAGCCCGAGCCTAAGCATTCAGAGAAACTGATCTCGAGCCCGAATACAACTGTAAGCCGAGCAGCTCGCATAAGCTCGCGAGCCAGTGCTCAATTCGGCTCGTGATCCAGCAGCTCGTCAAGGCTAGCAAGCCAGAAGCTCGACTAGGCGCAAGCTGCAGCTCGTGAAGGCTCGCGAGCTACAGCTTGTGAAGGCTCGCAAGACATATGCTTGGACATAAGGCTCGCGAGACACTTGGGATCTTTGATCTTATTGTCTTCTTGAGACATATGCTTGGAATGTTGCCAATTGTCTCTTTTATCGGTACCGGCAACATGCGACTTTGCTTCAAATTCAATCAAGCGATGCGAGTCACCAAATATACAACCACTTTTGTTTTACTATTATATGAAATGCAAGCTAGAAAACAGTTTGCGGTGGGTTAAGCATTTCTATAGTTTTTTTTATTATTCAATTGACCAAGGAAGATTTTCTTCTCTTTGCAACGTGTCACAGGCCTATTCCAAACTTGCTTAAAAATAATAGGAAAATTGTTGCAAAATGAAAGTAGGAAAAACACAATCAAGAATACTGAAAGATATTGTTTATCCAATTAATAAATTATTTATTTGTATAATAAATAAAAATTAAGGTAAAATTATTTATCCAATTAAAAAATTATTTTAATTTATTTAAAGAAAAAATTTCAGTTAAAATTAATGTATACAGATTAAAATGGGATAAAAGAAGTCAAGTCAATTAAGTTAGTACCCAAAAAATGAAAAATTATTATGAAAACCAGAAAAACCCTCGTTGTACACAACTAACAAACAAGAATGGAAGTTGCAGGGATTGATTATCTGCTGAATTAGTTTTGTGTTTATTCTTGAAAATATTTAAAATATATAAATAGATTGATTTACAAACAATGAAAATGTATTAAACAATGTTTAAACGAAAATAACATTTTGAAATTGAAACGGTGATCTTGTGAACAAGCTCGTTAGGCTCAGTTCGACAACTCGCTCGATAGCTCGCTCGATGGCTCGGCTCGTTAAGAATAAGCGAGCCTAGCTCGATATCTCAGATTTTGAAACATATTCGATTTTCAGCTCGTTATAGGCTCGTGAGTAGTTTGGCTCGGTATGTATTGCGATCCAGGCTCATTAAAGGCTCGCGAATAGCTCACAAGCCAGCGAGCTCGAAAACGAGTTGTATTTCATTACGTTCGACGAGTTTGAGCCGTGGCTCGAGCTAGAATAAACAGTTATTGAGCTGATACAGAGTTTATCTGTGTTCGAGTTTGACTTGATTCGATTCGAATCTACCCTTAATGGTGGTTATGCTGATAATATATTATGAGAAGTAGTAGGGTATATTTTGCAGTTCCATTGCATTTATTTTAATCTTTAACAGATCTAGGTGAATGACCAATTAATGGCGATGGAACATGTGACAGGCATGGAATTCGACAACCCATTCATCATACTGGCCGCAGCTACTTATACAACTTCAGCATTGTTGGGTAAAGAGGAGCACTCTTCTGGCATGCACATTTCTCGTGGCTCATTGGACCCCTGTCAATATCATCCGTCCAAGGCACAATGCTTCTTTTGCCCATTTCCTAAACCAGACGAAGAAGTCACCATCATGCTTGGTAATAGCACCTAAGTTTCAATTGCTCTCTGCTATCTCTACTGCTGAATTTTATGGTGTAATATTTAATAAAATGTGCGGGTGAATGGTTTAACGCTGATCCCGAGGCACAAACTAATCAGGCTTTACGGACCCGACGTGACTGACCTGTCTTTTAGGCTTACGCCTCAAATTAACTACCAGGCCCATTGGACAACTGTCACTTGATTATTTGCCAATAACTACCTAGATATATGCAGGCTATAAATAAGTCAAAGTTGTATGTGAGTTATTTAAAGCAGAACTTATATCAGGTTGAACCGGACTGGGTTGTCATCGAATAGAGGTCTAGTGATTTGAGCATCATACTCAAATTCGTCCTTCAAGTTCAAAAACTAGGGTTGCCTAGCTTGTCAAAATTAATTCTTGTGTCATTTTGTGATGGCAGTGGCTAAATAGTACCTCTTTAATGAGAGTTGTCTACTACACACTGAGAGATGATATTTTCACATTATCAATCTTATCCTCAAATTAGATAAGTCTTTAGGTCATTGTGTGATAGTATTAAACAAATAATATTTTTTTTATATGAATTATTATCTACATACTAAGAGATGGTATTTTCATGTGATCTATTAATATCTTAAGTGAAAATAATAAATTCATGAGATGATGCACATTAGAAAGGATTACTGGTCTTTTATATGGGAGCATCTTATTGTTTTCCCTGTTAGCGAAAATGAGAGATAATCGACTAACCATTTAAAGAGGACTAAAGTCCTTAATAGTTCAATCAAGTTGCATTGTGTCATTGTTGGCAAAGACCAATAGAGATAGCATGAGGAGTTGTTGACCTTGTAGCAGCTAGTGATATTGGATGGGGTCGAGTTTCCAAAATAGTTTTGTTAGAGTAATTTTCCATTTGTTAGATAAGAATGTTAATAACATAGGTTAGACTCTCAATGACATTGTTCAGTTGTTCTTGTGTTATGTATTATTGGTTGTACTCTAAGTGTTAGAGCAAACTAGTTTTCAACAAGTTGAAGTAGTTATGTGGAAGAAACACTTTAAATGTCTTCAATAGCTTGACCAGTTTTGTCTTCCTTAGACCATCTTCCACAAGGAGCCATGGAAAGAATGTTTTGTCGGAGATTAGTGAAAAAAGAATGCTTTTGCTAGAAAGTTCAAGAGAGCTTTTCAAAGTCCTTTTTTGTATTGTCAAATTGTTGATGATGCAAAATTCATTAACGAGAAGTACGCAATACTAAGAGTGTAATCTTACACAAGTAAATATTAATAAACATATATATTCTTTTTAAAGTGGTTTGGTTTGCTATTCAAAAACTTACATCTATTATTATGTTACTACTTAACCAGAATTCGACAATGAGATAGTACAGAAAAAAAGTGACATTTTTTTGCCTTTGTACAATTTTGTATTTATAAGATAAAAAGAAAATGAATAATTGTACAATTATATATTTTAAACATAGCTAAATCTTGGTATATTAAATCTATACATCTAATAACTTTTATTGATTGCATTATCCTATAATAGTAAGAGAAAATATTGTTACCTTATGATGGTAAGGGACATAAATGGAGTATGATCTTGTGATAATAGTAGATGAGAATGTCAAATTGTAGAGATTATGAAAATTTTGAAGACATGTTATTTCCACTGCTTTTGGATGGAAGGGCTTTTGCCCACACTCTAGCTTGACCAACGAGTGAAAATCATATGTAAGGATTTACGTGTAAGCAATGTGTCTAATCGTTGTACGGTGTTGGTGTGACTAGTTGCTCACTTAAATTACGATTAAAAGTAAGCTTTGTCGGTGCAGCTCCTGCACAAATGATCAAGGCAAAGTCTGATCGCTCAACAGCCATGGAGCATTAACCCAGCATAAGAACTCCAAACTCAAGTCAGTAAAGCAAAACAGTTCAGGTTACGCAAGATTTTTAACTAAAAATAACTCCATACTATCAAAGATCCTATGAGGATAAGGTGATAGATAACATAAAGAATCTAAAGACAAAAGTTCAGTATCCAATGGGGCTCCTCCATGGTGGCCTGTGACAAAAACATGGTACACATGAATGCTAACTTAGTTTATTTTTGTAAAACATTTTTATAACCCAAACCATAAACCAAATTAGACCAAATCTTAATTTTCAAATTTGGGTTAGTTGAAACACAAAATGGTTTGATTTGGTTTAATTATTACCATACATTCTTTATTGGTTTGGTTCGATTCCTAAACCAGTTAGTGTAGACTTTATAAGTTAATACAAATAATGTTTATCCTCTACATTGGACCGCCTGATAGTGATTCAGAATAATTTTCCTCGATATGATTCAGGTGGTCCAGTTGCAGCCTTGTGTTTTCGTGCAAGCCAAGCGTTGTAGGTGGCATGTATGGCATGCAAAGCCACAGCTTTAATGGTGGCTATATATATGCATCTGTCGTTGTTGATTTGCTTTTTTTGGCCGTGCACGGCTCTGCGAAAGAATGGCTATCGGCATGGTTGCCAATCTCAATGGCATAATGAATGGCGAAAAATCAAAAAGGTATCTATCCATTACCTTGGCCAAATGCCACAAATCTGTCTGTCTTGATAATCATACTGATTAAGTCATAAATTAAGTTTAATAAAGGTTAATTAATGACCACAGACACTATCATTGATTCGTCAGTTTGTATATGTAAGTTTACCTACCAAAACTAGTAAGACTTCAATTGTCTTTTAATGATTTGATTAAGAAACCTGGTACAAAATGGAAATTAGGTAGGAAGCTATTCTACTCTGACTTTCTCCTTAGTTCGCCAATGGCAGTGTTCAGCTATTTACAGAGGTATAATAAAACTGATGGACGAAGAAAGTGAAATCTATGGTGGGATTGACTCAGCATAATTCAGTGTTGGGAAATTGATGAGAAAAGGTGACTTTCATTCCCAATGCAGGTACAATCCAATCAAGAATAATGTCTTATTCTTAATTATTATACATATTTCCCGTTTAACAGCTGAAAGGAATCTCTCTTTCTGAAATGGAACAAACAGCTCAAAAGCTAGCTTCTGCTGATATTGTTGAGATCTAAAATAGTGAAGAAAAAGTAGCAGAATCAAGATCAGTGAATCACTGTTTGTACTTTCAGAGTTGGATTGATTTAATATTACATTGTGTAAAAGTTGGTAGCTCTTCTCAATTGTAATTACATCTGAATCTAGAAAACAAAAAAAGAGGCGGGCTGCAGAGTTGATCTCTCTTGGTCTCTCAAGAATCACCATGTTTATGCCAGCAAACGAGCATGGCAACACAGCGCCTCATGATATAAAACCTTGCCTTCTTTTCCTTGGCCAAACTTGTACACTTTTGCGAAAAAGATGAAGAACCCTTGTGTGAAAAACTGCGAGGAAGAGCATGTTTAGATGAAGAACTCTTCTGCAAGAGTGGAGACTTAGAAGAAGTACTCCTTGTTGAAAAACTTCTTGTGAATGAAGAAGACTTGGAAGTGGATGCATGACTAGTTGAACAATCTTTCTTCGAAAGTTTCCACTTCTCCTCCATGTAAATAACAATGATCAACTCCTATAGAGAGAAAAGAGAAGAAAGAGATGTGATGGAGAGGAATCAGCCTGGCTTCAGTGGGGCTTGATATTGTAATTATATATACAGTGAGTGAAGAGAGAAGGTGTAATAGAAATAGGGTAAATCTTATATCAAAAAATTACCCAAGTAATGTTAAAGATGGCATGCCAATACGTGATTAGCTGGTTTTCAGATTCTTACCATAGACAGATTTCTTGCTGTGCTCTTTGAGATCCACCATATATTTTGGGGACATTGTCGTTCGTACGGTGCCCATTATACAGTCTGTAATTTTCAGGGAGAGAGAGAGAGAGATGATAAGACAGTTGTTTAGCTTGGTTCTATAGTGATGAGGATCATGGCCATTTGTACTGTATTGTGGTACAATAATTCATATGTTTTTCACTTTTAAGGTGAAACCAAGTGAAACCCACATCGAAGAACATGCATATTCTTCTCATATTCACACCAACCCCAAAATCAATCATTTATACAATATGCTTATGGATCTATATGCATATCTTCTTCAAAGCATGCCCATGGATTGATGTAACTTTGATAGCATTGTTGGAATGGAATATGTCTTGCTTTGGATTCTTCTTCCTCGATTTGGTTATCCCATATACAATTTTTTTTAGTCATAATGGGACTGTAAAGCATTTAGATGAACAAATGTAAACTATTAGTAAGTAAGTACAACCCGTCCAGAGTTTAATAATATGAATAGACAGGTAAATAGCTTCGTAACTAAGGAGGCATGGGGCTACAATTTACGAGAACTGAACTGAACTTCACTTAGCAAGACGTTGGAATTGCAGGGTTTATATTTTGATGAATCTGGTGAGAAGAAATTGAATATGATTTTTTAGCAAGTGGTTTGAATGGTCAAAATTCTCATAAATCCGAATCAATTCACATAAAATACCCATTAAAAATATCCGTTTGGGTAAAAAAGACTTGCTCAGAAAATAAATATGAGTGGCTCATAGGCACATGAAGCATCCTTGTAAAGAGAATATAGGAAAGTGATGAAGAGAATATGATAAATAAAGAATCAGAATTTTAAATAAAATTATAGCAAGTGAGCCACGTACTAGAACATGTGGGTTTAATGAGCACCCAAGGAAGGAGAAGAAATTGGGAAATGAAATGAAGGAAGTAAGAGGAACCACAGATTTGGTTGGTCAAAAATAAGGTTGTAGATTAGTCAAAAATGAAAATCAGGTCACATGGTGTGTTGTGATTTGAAGGAAGGAACAGAAATGCAAATACAAATACAAATCCAAGGCATCTTTTCTAGAACAAAATAGGGAGTCCTTTGAGTTATTGCTTAATCATGTGGAGTTGAGAATAACAGCAATTGGAAGACCCACATGCAAACATGTGACCTGCACAACCGTGCTCAGGGGAGTTGCCTCTTCTTCTTCCTCTTAATTAAAAATAGGGAAAAGGACTATTTCCCACCCAAACTTTAGTCCAATCTCAAAATCTTATCCACGACAGATGAAAAGTCCAAAAACCACTTATGAACTAACTGCTATCCAAATTTTTAGTTAAAGACAAGGGTAAAATCATCATTTTATCTATAAATTTTAAAACTTTGAAATTTTTATTATTTCCCCTCTAAGTTTTAAAAACTAACACTTCAACCCATCCTCAAAGTTTAAAAAGTTTAGATTTCACCTTTAGGGTTTGCTTCCTTCTTTGACCACCATCATTCTAACCGATGGCCGACGCTTTTCATTGATTTTCCATCTCCTACTACAAAAGATGATGAAGGACGACCCTTCGTTACCCAAATCTGGATGATAAAGTGTCATTCAGATCTAATCTAGAAGTGATGACGAAGCGTCATCCTTCGTTGTATCACCCAGACAATGAAGGACGATGCTTCGTCTTTGCATTTGGATGACATGACCAAGGACGACAAAACGTCGTCCTTTGTCTCTTCTTTCAGATCTAGACGACGAATAATTATTTTTTGTCATCCTTTTAGTCGAAGATGGAAGATTGGTGGAAAGCACCGGCCGTCAATCAGAATGATGGTAGCTAAAGAAGAAAGCAAACCCTAGGCGTGAAATTTAAACTTTTCAAACTTTGAGGATTGGTTAAAGTGTTAGTTTTTAAAACCTGGAGGCGGAAAAAATAAAAATTTCAAGGTTTTAAAGTTTATAGGTAAAATGATTATTTTACCCCTGTGTCTAACTGAAAATTTAGAAGACAGTTGGTTCATGGGTAGGTATTTGGATTTTTTATCTGTCATAGGTAAAATTTTGAAATTGAGCTAAAATTTCGATAGAAAATTGTCCTTTTCTCGTAAAATACTATTCAAACCTTACATATAGTTTTATGTGTGATACTTAACATCAATTTCAGTCTTTCGAGATTCACAATTGATTTTCAACATTATTTAATGTTTTGACAATTATATAAATTTTATTCCACACGCTGACAACATTACATTAGGCATCACAATAATAACAAGAAGGGCAAAGGACTATTTCTTACTCAAGTTTTAACATAATCTCAAAAACATATCTATAACAGTTGAAAAACTTAAATACTCACTCATAGGTGAACTTATGTTAAAATTGATGGTCGCTCTCTCTCTCTCCTAGCAATGGCTCTCTCTCTGGCATCTTCTCTCAGTCAAAAGCTCTCTCCCTCCAGTTGGATTTCATTTGGATTCGAAGAATTTAGACAAAACTTTGTATCTAGATAAATCGTTGTCGTCTAGATGACGATGGACTTCCAGACCAAGGATTTGTTGTCTCTGACATCTACCCTTGGTTTCGATGAGTTGTCATCGTCTAGATGATGATAATTCATTTGGATGACGTCTTTGTCGTCTAAAAGAAAGGTTTTGTTTGGATTCTTTGAATCTAGACGAAATCTAACTAGAGGGAGAGCCATCATCAGGAGGGTGAAAGCAATTGTCGTTTGTTGAAAATTTGCTAGGAAATTTGAACGGGGAAAAATGTCACTTTCAAAATTTAATTATAAGGGAAAAAATGTCAGTTTTCTAAACTAAGGGAGGAAATTGTTATGATTTTTTTTCGATTTTTAGGATTTAAGGATAAAATGAAGATTTTACTCTTTTTTCTAACTTAAAATTTTAACAAAAATTATCTCATAAATGGATATTTGAGTTTTTCAACTATCGTGGATGTGTTTTTGAGATTATACTAAAACTTACGTGGAAAATAATCATTTGCTCTAAAAAAAAACAATGTTAATATTAATAATGAGCAATATTATGTGTATATATTTTGGGTATATAAATATGTACATACTCATATGTGTTATTACATAATTAGACATTACTTTATTTTTAATTCAAAGTCACTCATTAATGTGATGACACATATAAATATATACGTATAATTTTATTGATAATAATAATAATCTTTATTTATGAGTGATGTTATGTGCAGTTATTATAACTATTAATTTAGGTATTAATGACGATATGTCAATATATAATTATATGTTATTATATGTTTGATTCAAAATCAATCATTTATTGACAACATATTATTACAAGTCTTCAAATTAATACTCATTATAAGTATATATATTTTTATTAATTTGTTATTCATTAATCTCTAAAATATTCATAAAAGTCTGCATTTTTGCAAAAAATCATATATTATTAAGAGATACTTTAACAACTTAGTTCATCCACTATAAATAAATTGAACCTATTTGTAAAAATCTAACAACTCATCTTACTTATAAATAAGTTTCTTTTTCTTTCTCAACAAAAATAAAGAATACATTTTTTTTAAAATTAATAATTAAATTGAAAAAATAGCTAGAGTATCAAACTTAGGCTCAAGTTTGGCTCGAATTAACCCTATAAATAGAGTACCAAGAAACTTATACCATCAAGTTTATACATCAGCCTATAGGGATTATCTAAAGAAATGCTGCTTGCATTCAAAATATAAACACTGACCATGCACCAGCATGAAAAAGTTGTAAGCATCATTGCAATCTATGAAATATATGGTTAAATACCAATCACAATTCTCATAGACTGCAAACAATGAAGAAACCAAAATGAGAAAAAAAAACAAGTTTCTGTCAATTTGCGGTGTTTTCTCAGGAGATAAAAAGGGCTGAAATGAACCTCAAAGAAAGCAAAAGAGATCAAATTCATACCTTACAAAGAATGAAACTCATGTTGCATATGAAATGGAGAGACTCAACGTTGAGATCGAGCAAGAATACATTAAATCTGTCAACACAATTATGGCAAATGGATTTAAGGAAAATGCATTAATAACAAAACCAAAGGAAAAACAAAATAGTGATAATTGCATATAAAGGGCAATGCAAATGACATACCTAAAACTTGTCGAAATTGATTCAATCCCATAACAGAGTGAAACTTGATTTTAAAGATATCAGCAACAACGTGAAAAATAAATCTAGTAGAAAACAAAATGATCCAATCAAAGAAATTAACTCACTATGAGTGAGGATAAAGTTGATCGTCAAGTGTCACTAGGAGTGAGTAAAAAATGAATTTGAACAAACGGTAGAGAATATTGTGAAAATGACCTTGTTTTGTTCCTAAACAAATCTACGTCCTTTTATTCAAAACAATATAAAAATAATTTCTAGTGGAGGTCATTTGGGAAACCGTCTAAATTTTTTCAATTTGTCTAATTTAGGGTTTAAAGTCCTTTATAATTTTTTGATTTGTTCGTATATGTATGTGCTTTTAATTATGTGAATACAAATCATTTAATATGTTTAATTTCATTGGTTAATTCTCAATAACGGATTTCACCCAAATAACGAATACAATAATAATAGAATGTAAGGGAGCCAAGATTAAAGAAATAATAAAATCTTATGTATAAATAATGATATATCATTATGTGATTGAATATCGTTTTATCTTTAATTTAAAACTATTTAATTATATATTGACACGATATTATTTGTATATAAAGTTGTACATATTATTTATGTACATAACACTTTTTTTTAAAGAAAAGGTAATTACTATATTTGAGGTTCACCTGACTCTCCAAAATTTATTTCTAAGAAATAAATTTTGGAGAGTCAGGTGAACCTCTTTAATACCCCTGCCCCTGCCCCTGTCCCTGTATTTGAAATACTTTATTTTTCAATAAGAATATTAATGCAGTGTATACTAAAGTTGAGGTTACTAATTGATCCAAAGGTAAGGATGTGCATTTAGTTTCAACTAGTGATGTCATACACAAAATCATACTCTCCCTCTCTTAGGCATTTTCATGTGTGATTGCAGCTAACTTATTCCACAAGATTCCTAAAATTCAAAAGGATAAAACTATAATACAAACTGATTTGTGTAGATTAAGGTAGCAACTTATTTTTTTTTACTACAAAATCACTTAATTAAATATTATTATATCACATTGTAAAAATAATTTTATATAGTTTATTTGTACACGTAGAATTACTCAACTCAAAACACTCTAGCACGCACACTTTCACATATTCAATCATATACATTAATAAACTCAAAGAGATCATAGGGCAGTAGAAAAAATAATACAAGGTTCTACCTCTTTTACACCTTGAGTTACTGGAAATTAAACTTCGGATTGGGTATCCTGACAGTTTCAGCTGCGGCATAAGAGATCAGTCATAAAGAACGAGAAACGATTGAACATCAGAAGATTCTCTCTATGTTACATGATAATACATATATATTTAGGTTCTATTCTCAGTAAATGAAAAACATACATATATATACACAAATATATTATAGACAAACATACAATTACTTAAAGCAGCTATAGCTCGAAATATAAGAGATCTAAACCCTACGCTGATATCAGTAGTTTGTAGGCAAATGGATAGGGAAGATGAATAGCAAAGCATCTGGATTTCAATTTTCAACTGGTTGGGAAGCAAAAGGATTACGTAGAAATGAAGAGCCTGTGATAAAATACCTTGATCGTTGTTGTACACCCTACTCTTTACACGATCAAACTGAGCAGATGTCTGTTGGTTGATATGAAACTAATTATGAACAGTCATATATCTGCCGATGCAGCATCATCAAGATTCCCATTTTCGAAAGGAACTTTTCGAGTAGTAATCCACTCGATGAAGCCCTTATTAAAGTTTGTGAATCTTGCTGATGCCGCATCCGCGAATACTGGCTGGTGGTACTCAGATCTTCCCGTGTATGTATCAGTATAAATTAATAGATAAACAGAAGCCTAATCAACTCCGAAAAAAAACAAATCCATTTAGTAATTAAAGTTTAAAGAAACCTCGATAAAGGAGCAGCAAAGCCAAGAAACCCACCCGAGTAAATCATTATGTAACTATACCAAAAAGACCCACCATCAACGTTAGCCCCAAAAAACGAGCAATGAGTAAGAAGAAATAGAAAGTCTATAGCTATGTATTCCATACTATATCTCCTAGATAAAATTATTGACCCCGATAAAACAAACGCCAGCTAAATTTGTTCATGGATCTGACTTATACAGTTGAAAAGCGACAAAGAAGATATAATATGAAAAGGAAAGTCATAATGAAGAGAACGAATTGAACTAACACAAAGCAAACCTTGTGACTGTAGTAATGAGGATTGAAAGGAGAAGCGAGGGTATATATAGAGAAAGCTGAAGTATACGATTGGTTTAGGTTTAAGAATAACAATCCTAGTGTGTTCAAACCTAGCGCACTTTCGCATACAGGTGTCCTAAAAAGAACTGGGGAACAAAGTTAGGTGCAGTGATGGCCTTAGAAGATTAAAAAATAACTATGCATAATATATTTATGAAGCCATTTGTGAAGCGTGTACACTAGCATTTCATGTGGACTGTGGGGAGAGTTTGTCAGGGAAATGACCCCCCAGATATCAAAAGTCTGCCTTCTTTAAGAGATTCTCGCTCTCACTACTCGCTACTTTTGCTTTTAAATTCTGCACTCGTACCTACTTGCCTTAAATCTATTTGTAACTTTGTGCTATATTTAATAGTCTTCTCTTATCTTTACTTATGGTTTGAGTTCAGTATCTTTGAAGCTTAGGAATCAATTATTTGAACTTCTTGCTATGCAAGCTGAAGCGTAAAAGCAATTCTAAAAGAGGTTTAAGCCACACTTTAGCGTATAAAACACAAGTGAGACCTAATTATATATTTCCCTGTCAATTATATATAGATCAGTCCATATACAAACTCCAAGTGTACTTGTTTCTTAATCCTTATTCTGTAGAAGAACTTGATTCTTCAGGGAACACAATCAGTTCCTCAAATACCTTTAACACCTATAACTTATCAATAAAACTATATATATACACTTTTAGTAATATAATTGGGTATATAAATAATGTATTATCATATGAACACAATTGAGTTTATCAATAATGTATTATTATATGATTAAGCGATTTAAAATTAAAGATAAATTAATACTCAATCACATAATGACACATTATCTATATACTCATTTATGTACTCAAAAGTATATACATATAATTTTACTCTTATATATTAAACACATATATCTATAGGCTTAATTTTTGTCCATTGTAAGTGTTAAGAAACATTAACCCTAATCTTGAAGAATACAGCCACAAGTTTATTAATTCTCGATCCACATTTTCCACTAGAATTTGCAGTAGTCTACTTTCTGGCTTCAACTGTTGCACAAGTCTCCTGGGTTCCTAGTAAAATTTTAATTTGGTGCACTAGCATTCCATATTCTCCCTATCATAACCACAATTTGTATTAGTAATTTGACATTACATTTACCGTATCTAGTACTTCGATTTTGAAAATTGCATCATACTGCACTGATGAAAGATGGGAAAGGCATCAATTCAGCTTCGAGAAAAAGTGAAAAGCTCAGTTAATTCTTTAAAAATGGGCAAGTGGGATTAATTAAGATTAGTTTACATGGTTCTTTATAATTATGGTTGTAATTAGCGGTTACTTGGCAGCACAACGTGACGTGTAAAGAAATGATATAGGATTGGGATTTTTTATTCGGCGTAATGTGAGGGAATCTCAATTATGATATGTGGGTGACAATTTTAACAAAGGTTACAAAGTGCTTAAAGTGGATTAGTATTAGTTTAGTGGAGATTAACATATTAATAATCCCTCCGCCGCCTGTTCAGAGTTTTTTTTATTATCGGAGAAGATCATTATCCTTTACCAAGTTAGTGCTATACCTATCATACTCATATGTAATCATCTATCATCTTTAGTATCATTAGTTGAAACTTTAATACTGATTAATTTTTTACCTTGAAACATGGAACTATACATTATGAGTCTATTAGATTGAAATCAACATGTTATTGATTTCAACATTAAGTTTTTTTTTTTTAATAATTGGGACTTTATTCGTATTGGTTAAATGGATAAATCCAGAGCACTATAATCAAACTCACAACTACTATATCAGATAAATCAAATTTTATAGTTTATTTACAATTATTTATTTATCTTTTTATTTTATGTGTCATTAAACATTAGATTATGGTGATAGAAAGATTAATAAATAATAGGCCAAATTACAATTTCTCACCCAAACTTTGGTAAAATAAAAATTTTCACCATTTAAATTTGGAAATTCAATTTTCCTACATATCATCCACTTCTCTTAACGTAAATTATTGCATACATGGAAGTGTAGGAAAGATGTTTTACATGAAAAAATTGTTTGACACGTTGAAGTAATAGTCATTCAATCTCATTCAATTGTCAATCATCTTCGTTATGATAGTTCTATATAGTTTTTTTGTTGAGTGTTTGGTATCCTTTGGTACAATGAATCTCTACTCTTCTACACAATGTTGTGTATTATTTATGTTAGAAATCAGTTCTAAAATTTGACCTAATTTTATGAAGTTTATTGTGGAATTCAAAGAATCAATTGCCAATGATAGTTTCGATGAAGTCTAAATAAATGTTTCGCATTTCATATCGAAAATCAGACACATTTAATTTTTTTTAATTATGTTGCTAAATCTTGGGATTGGACGAGGGAATGTATTATTGGAATTTTAGAGTTTTGAGAAGAGAAGTGTTACAATTCGTGAGTCCAATCGATATGATAATTTTGTGAGAAAGTTGAACTTGAAGAGGTGAGGGTGCAAGAGGTTTTTTGAGTAAATATTAAAAAAAAAAAAAAGTATATAAATAATAATACAAAAGTGAAACTCCTAATTCAATTATTAAAGGGCATTTTCATTTTTCTATTAAATTTATTATAAAATCTAACAAATTTCACTAAGAGAATTGTCGGATAAATGAAAAATGAACTTTCCAAATTAGATGAAATATAGTCATTTAGTCTAAATAATAGTAACAAGCATTTCAAGATTCAGAAGCTCAAATTAGGTTGAGCTTGGCTAAATATGGCCTTATATTTGTTCCAAACTATAGAATGTGACCTTACCCAACTCTCATGGATTTTGTTGTTGGAATATTTATGCCGGCTACACAAAAATCGAGTAAATATATAGTCCAAATAGAATTTTTCACATATATAATGCGATCATATTGAAAAACCCTAATACACGTCACATATGGTTAATTAATTTGGGTTATAAGGATTATTAGGCTTTTAATGGGAAAACATAGTAAACTTATTATAAGTTAACGGCTAATTTTCCTTTCCAAAACTGGTGATAATAACTCCATCCAAAAAAATCATTATGCTTTTTAGTGTTATTGAAAAGGAAAACTAGTTCTCCAAATCGATAATCGATCAAGACGATTTCTGCATCAAATGACTCAATAAAAGTTTGTTTGAATCCTTACAGTTCATATTATGATATTATATGACCATTTGTATATGGATGGATGGATTTGAGTAAAAATCCATAGAATAGATAATTGTTTGATTGTATTAGATAATTTAATTTTCCGACAATTAGTATCAAAACCCATACATATATATAAGTTATAAGGCCCATTCATCAATATACAAATTCATGTCATAATAGAGAGCAGGCCCATCAGAGGAAGAGCTCTTAATTCTGGCTACTTGCGTAGCCCTGGGTTTCCCTTGTTGTCGGGGGGAGGACTGGAGCTACAGCACACGAAGTTTCACAGCTAAATAGGTTTACGATTTCTTGATTTGAGGCCTTCTTACCAAAATTCATAAGCTCAACATGGCACGGCGGGAGCTTTCCAGCACTTTAAAGAACTTGAAGGTAATACATAACTGCAACCTTTGAAGATTTGAACTGGCTTTTGCTTTTACTTAAATGCGTTTCTTGATTCCGTTAGTTTTTGCGTTAAATTCATCTCGATTAGTTATTAGGAATAGTGAGCTGATATGGGACTTTTTGATTTTTGATAATTGAAATAGTTTATGCAAAGGGCGGCTCCTAGAGAGGAGAAAATTAAGAAAGAGGAAGAGGTCAAGCCTGATGAAAACTTTATATTTCCTGGAGCTGTTAAAAGAAAATGGTATTATTACTTTTTCGGCTTTTCTGCTTTGGTTTGAACTCTTGTTTCAAGTCCAATGACTTTTTTTTAATGCTTTTGAACTTTTAATTTCAGTCTGACATTATTCTGCTTATTTAATGATGTAAATTTATTGAAAGAGTTGGATTTATAACTCAAATTACAGACCATAATGCCTCAGCTGAGGTTTAGTTTAGGTTACTAGAGATTATATTTTATATGTTCATATACCTTAAATGAAGGTCCTTGATGTGAAAAGTCTAGAACTTTTGTTTCTGAAATAAGGGATACTGAATATATCAGTGCAAAGGCCTTTGCTTTTCTGAGTATGCATATTTTTAGCCGGAAGCTATTGTCAAATATGCAGAACACATGTGGAATCAAAATGTTGCGGTGATCTTGTTGAGTTCACAATGTGGTTACTTTAAACATTTGTCATTAGCGCAAGTGAAATCTGTTGAGACTTTAATGAATAGGCATTGGGGTTTTACATTTGAATTGTATCGGGAACAGAATAGCATCTTCCTTTAAAGATGTATTTAAACAACTTCAACTCTAGAAACAGATTTGTAGATGTCCACCATGGTACAATAACAGTAACCATCTATCAGAGCTGCAGTTTTAGTTAATTTTTCAGTAATGATTTTCATGTTATGACAGGATTTTATACCTATCTTTTTTCTTCTGTGTGATGGTTTGTAATGTATCATTGTCTGCATGCAGTCTGGTTATAATGGAGGGGGATCCCCATCCAGGAGCAGTTGTAGGCCGAATGTCATTTCAAAGTTTCAATCCTTCTATTGATGTGAGTATACTGGTCAATTTTGACCTAAAAAATTTTCCATTTGGCAATCGACTGCTTTCCCTCATTTCTCAGCCTTGTCTTGGTAGAAACTGAATGAAGCTGCAAACATTCTTCAGCAACCAGAAGCATCTGCTTCATGTTCTGGCAATCAATCTGTTAAAAATTCAGAAAGGTCAGTTTATTTTAAATTTTGATTATCTCTGACTCAATCACCCGGATATACTGTCCACTGCATTTGAGTGACTTGTTTGAAAATTATTGGAATGTTTACTGTATTTAATGCTAAATTATACAGAGAGTTGGAGTTCTGTGCTCAAATGCATTGAGTTAAATCCTGAATTTCCCTTATTTTTTAAGTTTGCCATTTCTAAAATTTATGGCTGTTCCTGAAGTCACTAGACTAATCCGTTGCTTCAGGTTGCGGGCATAAGGCTTAATTCACAAAAAAATAAAGGAAATAAATGAGTACAATATGAGCATTTGCCTTTGTTCATTGATTGACAGACTTTTTCTTTATTAGACTGCCTGTGTATGATGATGGTTCCTTCTGAAAAGAGTTAATGGTTTTTGTGTGGTAACAAAGAAATTGTAGAAATTTGTAATAAATGCTTCCATATTTTGAGAGAAATTGGTTATGTGGTTGTGCTTCCATATACTTTTTTTTTCCCCACAATTCTCTATAAATTTGTTAGAGGAATGGGGGTTTTTATTTGTCACTATCCATGTGAAGCATGTCTGATCAAAGCATATTTGAAGAACTTATTTTGATTTTGGATGACCAATAAATCCCTTACTTCATAAGTATTATTTATGGAGAAATAGTAGAAAGATGTGCAGATATGGGTGAATTGGTGGATAGAAAATTTGGAATTACAATTTGTATGCTTACATACAGATGATATTTTTTAATTGTTACCTGCATTGACAGATTGTTATTTTCTTTCTTTTCTGTGGTATAGAGAAAATGGGTCTTCACAAGATGGAGCGGAGTGTTCGAAAGTTAGACTGCCTGGTGAGGGAAATATGAACCCTAAAAGAAAACAGTCTGAAGTAGAGTCTGAAAAGCAATATTCAAATAAATCACCAAAATCTGTTGAAGCTGGGATTCAATCATCACCAAGTAACCATAAAAGCTCGTACAAGCAACCAAAAGTTGATTGGAGTGTTCTTAGACCGCCAAAGTTCCCAGGGAAAAAAAGTGAGCATAATCAGTAGGTTTTACTGGCATTTTTTATTTAATTTCCTTTTATTTATTTCAGGTCTTAGTATTTGAAACTGTAAGCTTTTTGTGATCTTAGAATTTCCCTTTTTGTTCATTTGGCATTTGATTTTATTTGACCCCTTGCATACTCTTATTTCCCATATGTACTGAAAAAAAACCCAAATAAAAAAAAAAAATCTTGTTCTGCTTGATTTCAGAACTATTAGAATTGCGAAAAGAATAACCTGTATATAAACAATAAACACAAATTTGTGTACAAATGATAACATGTCATTATATGGTTGGATATTGTGATATTATATGGTGACATATCATCATTTGTAAACAAATAATCTAATCACATAGTGATATCATCGTTTATACACAAAATTGTATTCATTGCTTATAACCACAGTTTGATTGTTGCCAAAAACACTTTTTTACTTGATGCACCTGTTTGGTTGAAATTGAAAGGACTACGGTTTCTTTTAAAACAGAATAAAATGAAGAAACAGTCCCCAACATATCTTAAGGTATATTAATGCCAAAAACTATTAAGCAAAAGTCTTCTAAGCCCAACAAAACAGCAGTTGAAACAGAGTAAAGATTATGATAATATGGATTGGAGGAAGCACCAGAGAGCATGACTCACTCTCCGTTTCCAGCCTTGAAGAATCCACTCACCATCCTCATCAGTAACAAATTGTGAATTATAACTTCCTTTCCCTCAAAATTTCCTTATTCAACAGGAGTTGCCTGAACCCAGCCCTGAAATTTCCAATCGGCCTTTCAACCCTCTGTTCCATCTCTCCAGGTATAGTGGCCTCAAGCCTATCAAACAATGCTGAGAATTGAAATAAAGCCTCTCGGAATCTTGTGATAAAGCATGGTGCACTGTAAGTACCGTTAACCGCCCCATTGGATGAAGATATCTGGATTAATTCTCCTGATTAGTCTTAAACCAATGTCCCTTGGGTTGTTGATGACGTTCACTTTGTCATCCGGTACAAACGGTTAACAACAGCTATCTCATCCCTGTACTCTCACAGTATCTTTTCAAGGGTTGCCGCATCTGTTAAACTCTGTGGGTCGAAATACCGGTTGAGAAAATTCAATTCCTGTTATATGAAGCTTGGAAGGTCCACCAGGCCGCCATTGGAAACCATAAAGGATGCCGAAATGAATAACCTGGAACCCTGTTGCTTTCTCTGACAGTTTCATAATGGTTTTGTTTGAAAGGAAGTAAATAACCTGTAAGCTTTTAGGATACCAGTTTTAGATACTGTAACTTACAATTGGGGTATAGGCTGGAGTTTCTGTGTAATCGAGGCGTGCCTCAAAACCATTAACAAAATAATGTGCCATTCACTGAGTTCCATCTCCAAATGCAGAAGATTGCTGTTTGATTTGTTTCGTTAGTTCATCTGCAGTCTTTTGTTCATAGCTAATTACAGCTTCTGCACACTGAGTCCGGAGATTAGACAAATCCACCACTTCTCTTCTATTCCCCCTTTTCTTTTTGGCGTGTTGCATTCCTCCCGGTCTGTTATGTTGCAACGGCTCCTTAGATCTATTGAGGAGTGGCCCATGACAAGAAAACAATTCTAAATGGATATTCTCAGCCTTGCAGAGTAATTTTTCCTCGTACATCTCTGTTTCTTCCGGGTCTGCAAGAGAAAACGCTGGACGCTTCTTGCTCCTCCCATATTTCAGAAAATCACTATCATGACGCTGATAATTTTTCCGAGCTCCTAACCCATCTGGAGGAGAATAACTTATAGTCTTCTCTGCCACCGTTACTGCCACTACTTCTGGCTTCGAAGGCTTTGATTAGTTGCTTTAGGCAGCAACATTTACACCACCTTTAAGAAATCTCTTACAAGCTTCTCCTATTCCTCCCTGGAACCATTCAAAAGGTTGTGTCTGACTATACAAATGTGGTACCAAGGAGCTAGCAAACGCAGAGCTAATAAGAAAACTTTGAAGTAGGGATTGATCACGTGTCTATTACTGCTATATTTACTGCATCCAGCAATGAAATAATCGTCTCAACTGTAGATGTTTTGGTCGAAATTGGGAGGGACAGGGTATCATTGGTCAAGGACATCATAGAAGGATCTTTAAGAGAGTCTGTGTTGGGTTTAGGGTCTGAAAATGGAGCTTCCTATTGAACTAGTGGGAGAAAAGGGTGGGTGAGGATATGTGGAATCACCATTATGATTCAGAATTTGAGAGACTGATGAAATTGAACCATTCTCAAATTGAAATCCATACATAGAACCATGTAAAGCTATTCACAAACACCAATACCAAAAGAACTGGATACAAGTGAATTCCTCTATTTGGTTGTTGAACAGAAATTTACGGCAGAAGTGTTAAAAACTAAAACATTGATGATCTGAGAGCCACTAACAGAACTGAATATAATTAAAGAATACCAAGAGAACACAGAAAAGAATGAAATTATGAAATAGAAGTGGCAAGACCAGATGAAAAGCAGGACAATCAACAATTATAAAAAAATTTCATAAACAAGAGAGCAGTTTTGTTGATTATTCTAGTAAAATTTTCCATTATTTACATGTCAATAAGCAAACAGACTTTAGTCCATCTATACACTAGTGTAATTTTCTTTAGAAGCTTTTTCAATTCACTACACTCCTATCTGAAATTCTCCCCAGACTTGGTTTTCCATTCATCTGCTTTATGACTCAGTACAATTATGAGCTAAGCATACTAGTGCCAGAATTTTATGTACTTCAATCATCACAACAGCATAGAAACCTGACTATATAGCATTCAATTTTCTCTTACATAGGAAACACTAGTAAGTCACAAGGCTAGTAAACAAAAAGAAATATACTTCACAGCATCTCATGAGCCACCACCAACAGCTTTAGGAATTCATGGGTGTGGTCTTAATCAAGGGTGGACAGGTTTCCAGAAAGAAAGAGCATACATTAATCTCCCCTTCCATCCCTGCAGCATCCAATTGCTGACTTCATCAATAACAAAATCTGGATGAAAGTTCGATTTCACCAAAGACTTTGCTTTGTTCATCAAATATTTATCCAGCTCAAGTTGCCTGAATCCAATTCTCAGATTCCTAGCCTGCCATTGCTTATAGGTTTCTGGCCTATCAACCCTCTCCAAACCCTCACATGCAATAACATTCATAGAATCTTTCCCATATATTTCTCTCTCAAATAGCATCCTTCCTTGATCTTCTCGAGGTAAAGTAGCCTCAAACAAATCAAACAATGCAGAAAAATGGAATAGTGCCTCACGGAAACGTGGGAGAAAGAAAGGTGCACTATGGGTACCATTAACAACTCCTTGGATGAATATGTCAGGATCAATTTTCTTGATCAATTCTAAAACAGCATCTCTTGGGCTACTAATGACCACTGTGTCATCAGGCAAGTGTTTCATCCTGTACATAGAATTAACAATCGTCATCTCTTCTCTGTCAATCTTGAGATCCTCCAACTGGATATTCTGCCACTTCTCAGCTATAGATGTGTACTCAAATGGGACATTAAACCTCTCACAATAGGATTTTAGTCGTCGCCCAGTCTCTTCAACCCTTTCTGCAGGTCGAAACCCTGGCTGAGGTAATTCAACGCCTGTCATACGGATCTTGGGAGGACCACCTGTCCTTTTTGAAAGATGCTGAAGAAGGCAAGGCCACTGAAAACCATAGCCAATGCCAAAATCAATTATGTGAATCCTTGTTGCCTTTTCAGATACTTTTAATATTGTTCTGTTTGCCATGTAATAGGACATCCTACTGAAGGGGCATGATGAAATATATGCCCTGTAAGCTTGTAAAACATCAGCAGCCGACGCCCTACTATGGAGATGTGTAGAAATCGGTTTCTGGGTGCCAGCCAGACGGGCTTCAAGACCATTAGCAAAGTAGTAGGCCAATCTTTGAGTTCCATCACCAAAAGAAGAAGAGTGCTGCCTAATCTGCATTAAGAGGTCAGTTGCAGAAGTTTGGTCATAGCTAGCCACAGCTTGTGCAGAAAGAGTTAATAAAGTCCATAAATCTACCACTTCCTTCTTTTTTCCTTTTTTCTTTGTACGTGCTGTTCCACAATTAGACCCTTGTGACTGCCCAGTCTGCTGCATCTTTTCACCTATTCCAGTTTTCCCAATCCATGAATCAAACATGATGCAAAACCACTATTTTCACATTGACATAGCAACACTTCATCGAACTCCTCCGATGGCTCATAATCAGAAACTGAAAGCGCTATATGCTTGTTTCTCCACCCTTCTTCAAGACAATTAACATCCTCCAGATCATAACCTTTTCTTCCCCTTGATTCTTTTTGTGAACTGTGTTTCCTATCCGTTGCTACGCTGGTTACCACATCTTCTCTGGACTTTGATAGGCTACTCTCTGAAGAGATAGCATCATCATTAGAAAGGAAATTACTAACTTCCCTTAATTCATTGAAGAGACCAACAGGCTGTATCTCACTATATGAACTTGGTAAAAGAAAGGTACTTTGGGTAGAGTCAATAAGAGAAGTCTGTGTAAGAGAGGACTTATCACTTATCCACTTGGGTTGAACCAAGTTGTTGGCAGTAAAACTGTCATTACTGCTATCAGCACTGCTACTAGTGGTGCAATAATCATCTGGACTGTGTGACTTTTGATTGAAATTTACAGAGAATTGCTTTGGTGAAGGGGGGTATTTCTGGCCAAGAACATCGTAGAAGGATTTTTCAGCAGCTTGGAGGGCCAAACAGTCCTGCAACATGCACATCTTATCCCCCAGATCTTCTTCCATAAGCAGCTCGCTTATATACTTGAGAGTTGTTTGAGACAGCTCACTGGTGTCTGGAGAATCTCCATTTGAGCCCGTACTAGAAGATGAAATGTTATCACCAGGGAGGGAGGGATTAGTTGGAAGGAAAGATGGATCCATAAGGCCGTGATTCTGATTTGAATAGACTGAAACTAAGCCAGGGTCAAAGTGCAGATGATTCATGTAACTAGAAAATCCTACCAGTAGCGCATTCATAAAGAATCGATTGTGGATATCAAGAGAGGGTTTTGAAGAAAGAAGATGAAAATTATGAGCTTATGGTTCTGTCAAATTGCTTAATTAAAAGAATCAAAGATTCACAAAAGGAAAGTAAATCTTTGCACATGTCCCGATTGAACAGACAAATATATTTTCTACTTGCCAAGAATAAAAAAAATCTAAACAACCGGGAAATCAGCTGACATAGCACTGTAAGAAAACAGAATAGGAGAGATTCATATCATAAAAAATAAGAAGTGGAGCAATTGAAGGAGGGAGAGCACCTTTAAAACCTTAGCTTTGGGTTCTGGTCTAGATAAGAGGATATGAAAACCACCCGGTGAGATGGGATATCGTAGCAATAAAAGGCTCGATTAAATGAGACAAAATTGCCGCCATGGCCATATATTTACCAGTAATCACTAATACTATTTATCAGATTTTACTATGAAACAATCTGACGAACAACTTGTCTTTATGTTGAAGCAATTGACTACCTGTAGGCCAGGGCCAGCTGTGAGCCCAATTTCTTGCACCACGACGCGTAGTGGGCTGTGTTTGCCCCTGATGAAGACTCATAAGCTGTAGGATTCAACTAATCATGTGGAAGTAACCTTGAAGTTTCTTCAAAAAAATGAGAAAACATATTATTTTGCTTGCTTCTCCTCTTTCGAACCTATGCCTCTTGCTTGGATGCTTCCAACTCTTGGCGGCATAAATTTGCCTGTTTGTCTCACCTTCCTGGTACGACTAGAAAAGTGCGAATCTAGAAATTTTTGTTGGGTTGCGAGCTATATTTAAATTGCAGGCTCCAATGACTGCTCTTTTGACTGTTATTGTTCCCACTGTAAGACTGCTAATCTCTTCCCTACGTCTGTCTCTTGAATGGACCCTCAAATGGTCGTCACCTTGTGAAAATCTGAATCCGCGTTAACTTGTACAAATCTTCACCACTAATTTCACAGCACGGTGATTTGCTGTGATTGTAGATAAAATCTTTTCAACTTCATCTTTCTCCTCCCGGGACACTTTCACCAGGCTCAGATTGTAAATAGTGAAGGTTTTTTTTATGGGTAACTGGGACCGCGTTCAACCGAGGCCATAAGTATAAGCGGCGTTTGATTACAGGGTTTTAAAATTATCTTAATAATCTATTTTTATTTTTTTTTAATTTATTAATAATAAAATATTATAATAATTTATTATTATTATTATTGTATAGAGTAATTTAAGAGTTTTATCTTATTATAATATATACAGGACTCAAATTCAACCAGTGAAACCACCTCTAAAGGAGTGATGGTTTAAAGTTGAACATTAGACCCTCCTTCATCTCATATTTTAATTTTATTAAAGTAAAAGCTCCATAATTTCTGCAATTGAACAATAAATTGTATTGTATTAAATGAATATGATGTTTATTCGCAGCTTTCAACGAAGAAAGTGCAAAAGATTATGCTTTTGACTGAGTAGTTTAACCCATGTTGTAACAGCAGTCAGAGGGAACCTGTGATCAGGGAAAGCTTGATTAATGAAAAGTTGAGAAGCCACAGTGATGGCAGCTTGTGATTATGTATCAGATTCATTGCACCAGAAAATGAACTTCTAGCACTATCTTAGACCTTTAAACTAATATATAAAAAAACCCATTAATAATTTACACCTTTTTGTTTTTGTTTTGCTGGACAGATTCTCGAAACTTGATGTTACTTGTTTCAGAAGAGGCCTGATTTTATTCATCATCACAACAACAATGATAACTTGATGTTAAAACATCTTTTTCCTTACATCAGCAGAAAAATTAAAGAAATATAGTTCACAGGATCTAACGATGCACAAGCCTTGAGAAGTCTTCATCAATCCTGGACAGATTTCCATACAGAAAGAGCATGGGTTACTCTACCCTTCCATCCCTGCAGCATCCACTGGCCGTCTTCATCGATGACAAAGTCCTTGTGATAATTCAACTTTAACAAACTCTTCACTCTCTTTAATATATCTTTATCTAGTGGCAGCTGCTCGAACCCAATTCTCAGATTCCTCGATTGCCAGTGCTTATACGTCTCTGGCCTTTCAACCCTCTCTATATCTTCACAGGCAATAACATTCATTGAATCTTTTCCAAATATTTCTCTCTCGAACAGCAGCCTCCCCTGATCTTCGCGAGGCACATTAGCCTCAAACATATCAAAGAATGTAGAAAAATGGAATAGTGCCTCTCGGAAGCGTGCAAGAAAGAATGGTGCATTATGGGTGCCATTAACAACTCCATGGATGAAAATCTCTGGATTAATTTTCTTTATCAATTCTAAAACAGCATCTCTGGGGCTGTCAATAACCACTGTGTCATCTGGTAGATGTTTCATCCGGAACAGAGAATTAACAACTGTTATCTCTTCTCTGTCAATCTTGAGATCCTCTAATTGAATATTCTGCCATTTCTCTGCTATGGCATTGTATTCAAATGGGACATTAAACCTCTTACAATAAGCTTCTAATCTGCGCCCTGTCTCTTCAACTCTTTCTGCTGGCCGGAAACCTGGTTGAGGAAAATCAATTCCTGTAATACGGATCTTGGGAGGTCCACCTGGCCTTTTCGAAGAACGCTGAATAAGGCAAGGCCACTGAAAACCATAGCCAATGCCAAAATCAATAATGTGAAGCCTTGGTGCTTTTTCTGCAAGTTTGCAAATCGTCCGGTTTGCCACTGAAAATGAAATCGTATTGAAGGGGCATGCTGTAACATATACCTTGTAAGCTTGTATTATATCAGCAGCCGATGCCCTACTATTTAGATGTATAGAGATTGGTGTCTGGGTGCCAGCCAGGCGTGCTTCAAGACCATTAGCGAAGTAATAGGCCAATCTTTGAGTTGCATCGCCAAAAGGTGAAGAATTCTGCCTAATCTGCTTCAGGAGCTCAGTTGCAGTCCTTTGATCATAGCTAGCCACAGCTTGTGCACACGTGGTTAAAAGAGTGCTCAAATCCACCACTTCTCTCTTTTTTCCTTTCTTCTTCTTGCCTGTTGTTCCACTATTAGACCCTTTCGCTTGGCCAATCTGCTGCACCTTTTCACTTGATCCATCTTTCAACAATCCGTGAATTAAACATGGCTCCGACTTATTCTCACATTTACATATCAATACTTCATCAAACACTTCCAGTGGCTCATGTTCAGAAAGAGAATAAGCAAAATGCTTGTTTCTTCTCTCTTCTACGAAGTAATTAGAATCCTCTAGTTCTTCTCTAGAATATAATAAGCCAGTGTTTGAGAAAACAGTATCATCATTAGGACGGGAATTACTAACTTTGCCTCCACTGGAAAGTCCAAAATGTTGCAGCTCACTATATAAATCTGGTACCAGAAAGGTATTTTCGGGAGAGTCTATAAAAGATGATTGATTACTTATACAGTTGGGATGAACCAAGTTGTTAGCAGTAGTACTGCTGTTACTGCTATCAGCACTGCTACTAGAATTGCAATAATTATCCGGGGTCTCTGAGTTGAAACATGAAGGATAATGATTTGATGAAGGGGGGTATTTCTGGCCAAGGGCATCATAGAGGGATTTTTCAGCAGCTTGAAGAGCCAAAGAATCCTGTAACATGCATGTCTTGTCCCCCAGGTCTTCTTCCATAAGTATATAATTTATATACCTGAGAGTTGCCAGAAAGGGCTCACCGATGTCTGCAGGATCTCCATGTTTGTTCATACTAGAAGATGGAGAAAAATCACTAAGAGGATTTGTATTGGTTGGAAGGAACCATGGATCAACAGGATCTTTGAGGCCATGGTTAAGTTTAGATTCATCAACTAAGCCATGATCAAATTGCCAATGATTCATTGGGCTATAATATCCTTCAAGAAGTGTGTCCATACACTAAGCAACCGAATTGAATCACTGTTGATTCCAGATTAGGATGTAAAAGAATCAAAGCTAAACAGAAGGAAGGCCAAACATTTGTACAAAGTTCTATTGAAAACACTGGAAAACAAGCTAGAAGGAAGAAAAACAGATAAAGATGAGTACCTCAACGAAAGCTTAGCACCGGATTGAAGATAAGAGAGAATTCACAAGCAAGCATGTAGACATGGCAATTAGAATTAGAATAGAGATATGCTCCTGAATCCTGATAAATGAAAAGTATGGCGGTTTAAAAGAGAAATAATTGTGGTAATTCAATTATTCATCCATTTAAGATCATTGAAAAACTGAAGATATTTGACTTTGAATATTGATTTTTCCCATGATGTAAAAGCCATTGTTGACTAGATCATAATTAATATTAATATTAATAATACTATTAATGAATGTATATGATTAACAAGGATAAATATTTGGTTTTCCTTCCAACTAATGCTAATGGTACTTTAACTGTTGCAGTCTTGACTTTGACTTTATACATGAGATGATAGATGAGAGCGTCATCACAAATATGCTAGTAATGTTAGTACCCATCTCCTTTTATCACTTGGATTCCATTAGAACTGGGCAAGGCTTTAAATTCCGTTAGTGTTCTCCTCTTATATTTGAATAATCCTGCAACGTCTGCAATTGACTGCAAGAAAAGCTCTAACCTGCCTTATTGTTAGATGACCATGATAAACATGTTGTATTGTATGATCTAGTTGGCCCCTCTCTTGACAAGCTCAAGAGATTTTTTTTTAAAAATAAATTATAGATTTGGTATCATCTAGTTGTTAGTTGCTGCTTGTAGTTTCTTAGTTTTGAATCTATTGTGAGCTTTGGATGGGAAATTTAATTAGTTATTGTTCATCATTTGTTATGTCTGATTATACTTTAAAGGTTGATTCAGAGTGTTCAATTTGACCGAATATTAATTGTCTCATAATTATTGGAGTACGAGGGAGACTTTAAAAACTTGGAGAGTCTTCAATCATATGTAGATCTCATCATATCTTTTTAAATAATATAAGTTAGTAAAATTATGATCTCGTTTGTTTTTAAGTGGTGTATCAATCTTATTGTTTTACTATCTTTGTAAAATATAATTGGACATGCAATGCTTACATCACAAAATAGCCAACATGTGTTCAAGAGTCATTTCAACGTTCATGATGGACGTTCTTCCATTATAAAAGGAGTCATCTAGAGTGCAAGTTTCCATGAGTTTTGCATTTGAAGGCTTCAAAAGTTATTTTTGATTGTTTTTCTTTGAGTCTGATGGAGGAGAAAAGTTTGGAGTCTAAAGCTTTTATGGAGGAAGAGGATGTACAAATTGATCTTCATATAATTTCTGTCTTTTGGTAAATCAGTAATGTTTGTATGTCATTGTATGTAGTATTATTATGCACCTCCCGTAGAGTGGCGGTGGGGTCATTCATCATAATGGTTTTCTTTACATGAGCATGTCATCATTCTTGTGTAAACTTTCACAATCCTGATATGGGCTTCTATGTTGATTCTCATTTCAGTTCTTAGTTTAGCCTCTTCTCAATAAACAACAAAAGAGAGTTGATTGCCCCCATTGAGTTTCAAGTAAGATCGAGGTTGAAGAAATTACTTAATATGATTTCTGGGTATCTTCTCAGAAGTTTGATATTTCCTTAGACCGTGTCATCCTTGTAAGGGTAACCCAATAGTAAATTCTACTCATTTTTAGAAGAAAAAACACATTTGACCTCATTATTCCTAAAGTCTTGACCTATTATTTTGAATTTAAATAGATAAAGTTTATATTAACGGCATTTATATTTATATAGCAGTTTACATTGCTACCAAGATAATCCTCTTTTTATGAATTCCAAATTTGGTATAGTATGATCTTAGGTGATTGTCATGGTATCTGACTCTTGAATCCATAATGGACTTAAGGTTGAAGATATAACTAGCAGTTGTCTGCTATTCGTTGTGTAAAATTATACTTTGAAGGTTGACTTCAAAGCGCTCGGTTTAACCACATATCACCTTGTGAACATTTTAATGTGGTCCATTGTGATTATAATTAGGTACTCAGAACGAAGACCCCACAACCAAACTGAAAACTGGATTGTATCAATCGAAAGTAAATGAAAATAAAGTTGTTTAAAGCCGCCAAGCAAGAATATGATCCCAAAGGATTCTGCTTTTGAATCTGAAAGTAGATTTTCCCGGTTACACTAATGCAGCGCGCCGCCCCCACCCCATTGCTATCATGGTAATAAAAAATTGAAAAGCCTTGGTGATTGCTGTTGTCATCATGTACAGATTCATTGCATTGTACTCCAAACTGAACTTTTCCTTGCACTATCTTACACCTTTAAATTAATATATAATGAGAACGCATGCATCATTAACTTACTTTGTTCTGTTGTTTATCTTTTCAAGCAGATAGAGAAGTTTAACTGATTGTCGCTGCACCTGCTTGCAGACTATACACCTCATCCACTACTTTGTGTTAGTGACCTCCTGCCTACTGCCTACTCCATATTTCCCTTTTTTTTTTTCCTTCCCTCACATGTTACAGAATCGTGATAAAGATATTGTCATACTGATCATGGTCGTGTAATGTTAATTTTAATAATCTTGTAATGCAAATTATAAGGTCTTCGTAGATATTGTCTTATACCATTGCTCTTCTGGGTATAATTGTTCTATGTATTAGATTTTTTCTCTTGTTCATACAGGCAGACTACGGATCATGTTATATTATTAGATATCATCATGTGATACCCTGAGAAATCAAAATGCATAGAAAAGCTCGTCCTTTGGTCAAAACTTAGAGAGCCGATATCAAATAAGTGATCAGTTATACGATCAATGATTAAACACGCATGTTACCTATATATAAAGCAACCCTATTTGCGGGTAAAAGATCTTCTATCCAAGAAGATGAGGACTTGGCAGTTTAGTTTCAATCATTCTCACAATCCCTTCAATATGTCAACTCATCTGTTACACCCCATGTCAATTATTTGTCTTGATATTAATCATTTTTCACCAAATCAGGATCTTGTAACTATCCATTTTTTTATACAAATAGAACTGGATTAGGACTCTAGAATTATTGTGTTAGGGTTTACTTCATCTAAATGTGTCCTTACATGTAATACAGTTTCTTGTCTTGTAAAATAAAGGGAAATTATCAAAAGTAGACAAAATTTAGGGGGTCTAAGAAAATTGTCCAAAATATCCAGGTTTAAGCAAAAATACCAAGGTTTTGTGAAATGACGAAACTGCCCCCATATATAAACATAGCAAACTTCTTTATTTCCCATGGTCATTTCACTGTGCAAATTCAAAGAAATTTCAAATTTTCCCACTTTCCCACGGTCATCCCACGGTCGACCAGATTTTCGTCAATTTTCTTGCTTTCCAGCAACCGCAAATGATAAAGAAGGTTAGTATATCTCCCGTAATCTTGTTTGAATCAAGTTATTGCTCATATTATTGAGATTTTTAGGTTTAAAATTTTAGGATTTCAATTTGAACAATGCTTAAAATGTTTTGATTTTTGATTGTTTTTGTTGAATTGATTGAGGGGTTTTATGTTATACAACGTGTAGATTTGATTTATGAAAAAATCGGAGGTCAAAACAACCAAATTTTGCCCGAAAATGGTTGTCGAAGGATCGGCATTCCGACCGTGGGAACAGTATTTCCCACGGTCAAACGATTTCTCCCACGGTCAGCAGACATTGACCGTGGGTTAGGGGGTAAAATATCTTTCTTAAAATATTGGGGAGTCGGGGGAGATTCCTTAGAACACAACAGGTTTTTTCTGAAATTTGTCATATAACAGTTGACCTGTTTTAAAAAAAAAATTTCATGAGGGGGTAAATTGAGAATTTTGTTATCTAGGGTTTCTAATCGCGTAGTTTTCGAATTTTATATCCGTTTTTTCTATTTTAGGGTTTTTCCATATGTAACTTTCAAATTTGAGATTCGATTTTTCGAATTTTGGAGCTTTTTGGCACAATTTACGATGTAATGACGTAATTTCAACTCAATATTTCGATTTTTTCGTTTATAAGATATATTGATTCGTGTTTTTGAATTTCAGTTCCGTTTTTTCGAATTTCACAGTTTTACGATAGATCGACTCGTATTTTTCATATTTCTGAAGAATTTTTCAATTGTTGCCATTTTAGGGTTTTTCAACTTTTAGAATTCGAATTTCAATTCCGTTTTTTTGAATTTTATCTTTTTACGATATATCGACTCGTATTTTTCAGATTTTAGAAAAAATTTTCGATTGTTGTCATTTTAGGGTTTTCCAACTTTTAGAATTCAAATTTCATTTTGTTTTTTTGAATTTCATCGTTTTACGATACATCGACTCATATTTTTCAGATTTTCAAAGAATTTTTTGATTGTTGTCATTCTAGGGTATTTCAACTTTTAGAATTCGAATTTCAGTTTCGTTTTTTCGATTTTCACCGTTTTACGATAAATCGACTCGTGTTTTTCATATTTTCGAAGAATTTTTCAATTGTTGCTATTTTAGGGTTTTTCAACTTTTAGAATTCAAATTTCAGTTCCTTTTTTTTTAATTTTATCATTTTACGATACATCGACTCGTATTTTTCAGATTTCTGAAAATTTTTCGATTGTTGCCATTCTAGGGTTTTTCAACTTTTAGAATTCGAATTTCAATTTTATTTTTTCGAATTTCACCGTTTTACGATATATCAACTTGTATTTTTCAGATTTCTGAAGAATTTTTCGATTGTTGTCATTCTAGGATTTTTCAACTTTTAGAATTCGAATTTCAGTTTCGTTTTTTTGAATTTCACCATTTTACGATATATCAACTCATATTTTTCAGATTTTCAAAGAATTTTTTGATTGTTGTTATTTTAGGGTTTTTCAACTTTTAGAATTCGAATTTTAGTTTCGTTTTTTTGAATTTCAACGTTTTACGATATATCGACTCGTATTTTTCAGATTTTCAAAGAATTTTTCGATTGTTGTCATTCTAAGGTATTTCAACTTTTAGAATTCAAATGTCAGTTTCGTTTTTTCGATTTTCATCATTTCAGGATATATCAACTCATATTTTCTTATTTTCGGTCAATTTTTTTATTGTTAACATTTTATGGTATTTTAACTTATAGAAATCACATTCCATTGCAGTTTTTTTGTATTTCACCGTTTTTGGTTATATCGACTCGTATTTTCTAGATTTCGATCAATTTTTTTATTATTGACATTTTAAGGTATTTCAACATCTAAATTCGAACAATCTTATTTGTTAAGTTTTGTCATTTTCTTTTTTATTATTTCGTATTTTTCTTCTTTTTATGTTTTTTTTTTTACAAATACATTTGTTTACATATTTGTTTTTTTGAATGTCTAACGAATTTTTAAAATTTGTGTAGGATAATTCTCGCAAAAGAAAACGGGTTGACGACGAGCTGCGAATCCCCGAGAGTCGTCTACCTCTATGCGTCGACGTTTAGCGTCGCAATTGTATTTTCACTGTATCGAGTAACTCACGAATGTATATTTAGTTACCTCGTTGTTTGTTTATCGTTTTTCATATCTTCATATGTATATATTTATTGTATGTACGTATGTGTACGATGTACTTTACCTGTCATTATATATAGATATGTATTTGATTTCATTCTATATGTGATTTGAGTGATGTATCGTAAAACGGTAAAATTCGAATTCTAAAAGTTGAAATACCCTAAAATGGTAATAATCGAAAAATTCTTTGAAAATCCAAAAAATACGAGTCGATATATCGTAAAACGGTGAAATTTAAAAAAAAAAACTGAAATTCAAATTCTAAAAGTTGAAATACCCTAGAATGGCAATAATCAAAAAAATCTTCAGAAATCTGAAATATACGAGTCAATATATCGTAAAACGGTGAAATTCAAAAAACGGAACTAAAATTCGAATTCTAAAAGTTGAAATACCCTAGAATGGCAACAATCGAAAAATTCTTCAGAAATCTGAAAAATACGAGTCGATATCTCGTAAAACGGTGAAATTCAAAAAAACGGAACTGAAATTCAAATTCTAAAAGTTGAAAAACCCTAGAATGACAATAATCGAAAAATTCTTCTGAAATCTGAAAAATAAGAGTTGATATATCAAAATGCCCCCCAAATTTTAATAACATTTCGTTTGACCCCTCAATTATCTATTCCTAAAATTTCATTGAGAAATTTATAATGCTCTTATAATGTTTAATATCATAATACTCCCTAATTTTAATAAAATTTCATTTAACCCTTCTAGTGAGTAAAGAGGTTTATATAAATGAAGGGAAGGGTAATTTTGGTATTTTAGAAAAAGTCATGGGCATTTTTGCTTAGGAATAGTGAATTTGGGCTTTTTTGCTTGAAAATAGTGACTTTAGGCATTTTTGCTTAGTGGGAGGGTATTTTGGCCATTTTTTATAATTTCCCTAAATTAAATATTATACAGAGGCAAAGGAGACACACAACAATTTAGACATTCATAGTGTTTTTCTGCTATCTTTTCTCCAAAGTAATAATAACATAAGATGAACCGTAGGTTTCTGAATGGCAAAGCTAACAATTGCATACCATTACTGTGCTTATTCTTATTGCTTCCACTGTTTTGCACCGACAACTCAGCCTACTTTTTGTTAGTAAAAATTTTTGCATCAAGAGTAAAATCACTTAGGACCGAAAAATATAAAAGGAAGTAGATAGAGGTGGATACGAATCGAATTAGGTTTGAATATACCTTAACTTGAGTTTAATTTGAATAAAAAATAATTTGATTTGAATTTATTGAGTCAACATTATAGATGGTTTAAGTTCCGTTTGAATAAAAATGTTCAATTCAAGTTTGACTTAAATTTATAGTTCAAATTTATGACTCAGATATGTGACTTAGATTCTTAGGTTGAATTCATGACTTATTAACAAAATGATATTATTTAATAATTATTTAACATAATTTGAATCTAGTCACGAGTCAAATTCGAATCAAATTGAGTTATCTATTCAGTTCACGAGTCAAACCGAACCGAATTCTCTCTAGCTCGAGTTTGACTCTGTTTTAAAACGAATCAAATCTCTTAACTCAAACTCAAATTATATTTGAAATAAATGAATTCAAACAAAATTAAGCCGGTTATTGAACCCGAGCCAGCCCGGTTTGGGTCCTGCACTAGAAGCAACAGAACATGTGGATTTACTACACTGTCACGGCCCAGGTTGTTAAATGAGTGTGGGAATTAGCTTATAAGGTTTGGATCTATTAAACTTAGTATATGTATTTTACGTTAACCATTTTACACCAAAACTAGATATTTTTGCTATAATTGAGCCATGTGCTGGGCTCTGTATAGTTAATTACAGGTGTTGCTTCTTATCAATCCAGCTATTTCTAACAAATGTTGTCAACTCAATAGCCCTTGATGGTTTCCCTCGGACAGCTATCTATCACTGTGTCATCTGGGTGGTTTTATTTCGATACAAACAGTTAACCACTGTTACCTTATCTCTGTCAATCTTAAGATCTCTAATTTGATGGTTTCCCATTTCTGTGCTATAACATGGAACTCAAATGGGACCTTAAATCTTTCACAATAACTTTTTAAGCGATGCCCTGTCTCTTCAACTCTTTCTTCTGGCCGGAGACCTGGTTGGGGAAGCTCAATGCCAGTGATGCGAACCACGGGAGGTCCATCACTACAAATCTACTGCCTCCCTTCTATAGACCTTTTTCTTTGTACGTGTTGCCCTACCATTAGAGCCTTTTAATTGTCCGTTAGAGAAAGAGCTGAATGCTTGTTGCTTCTTCCTTCTTCAAGCTCATCACTATCCTCGCTGATCATCAATTTTCCTTCCCCTTGATCCATTAAATGAATGCTGCAACAAATTTTAACCAAACATCATGCAAGATCACCAACATCATCATCTGCAAATGAATATTATCGTTCTCATAAAACCAATGATAATCCTTGGAAAAAAGTCAAAAACCTTATATTCATGTCTCTTGATTCAAACCAAAACTTCATCCTTAAAAACCAGTCATCTCATAAATATCAATTGATAGGTGGGGTGGAAATATTTACATTTATAAACCATATATTACATTCTAACAAGAGTTTACATAATGCAACCCAAACTACCTTCATCAAAAGAAACTCATCTTTTAGGAAACCTCTTGCTTCCACTTCAAGGCACCTAATTAACTTGATTTACAGATTTTCTCCTATAGAAACTTTTTTTTATAATGGTCAGACATAACTTTACGTCAATTAATAGATCAAGGGATAATATAATATATATATACACACGTGTTATAATAGCGTATGTTCACAAAATAATCATTTGACCACTTCTTCGTTACCAAACCTTGCTTTCTTGTCATTTACTCTGTGTTTGGAAAACCTTTTGTTTGACCATTTGTATGTGTGTTAAAGGTTAAAATTCTACCCATGAAAAATACGCAAGATCAGTGGCGTGATTTTCGCAAGTAATCAGAAACAAACAATGAAAACAATAAAGTTTCAAAGTGGTCTAGTTTGTTACTCAAAAACCTATATTTACAGTTATATTATTAAATATTTTTATAGAAACTAGATTAATGACAGTAAGATATTACAAATTGTTTGTGTTTTTGTCTCTGTACAAACTTTTATTTGTAGAATAAAAGGAAATGACTATTATGTAATTACATAATCGAATACTCTTAAATCTTATCACAATAAATTTAGATATCTAAAAAAGTTTGACAATTATGATTTTCCATTAAAATAAGAAATAATTATGTTATCTTGTGATGATTGAGGATAAAAATGTAATCTAATATCCAACGATAACAATAAATAGGAATGATATATTAAGGAAATTGTAAAAATAATTGAAACTGCAAAGGCCACTCTTCCCATTGTTTTTGGATTAAAGAAATTATACCCATACTTTGGGTTGTTACTTGTTGGTTGCGCAAGTAGTTGTTTCTTTGTTACAACTCTTGAAAATCTTGCTTGGGATGTAATATTAAAAGCCATCAACTAGTATGAGGTGGTGCTTCCCTTACACCATCTTGTATAGGAAGTGCTCAAGTAATTCAAAGTCACCTCATTCTAATTGTCATTGAATACGTATCATTGCATCCTCGATATGTACATGGTCTAAAAAGAGTAAGGGCTAGGTGAACTCACCATGAAAAAGTTCGCCTATATCAACACATTAAAGAAGCGTACCACAAGGGAGGGTTTCCACTTAATGTCTAAGTAGATACACCCATATAAAGGATAATGTGGATGATTAGCTCAAAAAAATTTTCTTCTTCTCCCATTATTTGCGAAATGGAAAATTTAGTATTTCAAGCAATTGCAATTGTTAGGTTTAACTTTCATCTACTCTTTGTGTCTTTTATTTGAGTAGTTGACTAATTAGTTCACTTTGTTTTATAGTTAACTATCATAAACCAAACTTGGCTACAACTTAAAAGAAACGAGCACAAAAGTTCTACAAGTTGCCTAATAGTGCTTGAGACACCATGGAATTGCTTTTGATTGCCAAGCTTCAACTACATGACCTAATCCCTTTGGCCATGCTACTTCTTGTGTGTCAATAAGACAACAATAACAACCCACCACTTCATGTGGATTCTAAGTTTCAATTATTCATGGTGAGATTCTTTTATATAAAGTTACTAATTGTGGTTTTTCATGTAAAAATGAGGTTGTCTAGTTCTTGCATTTTTAAGTTAAAGAAAAGTACAGGAACGAAAAGGATTCCAGTTAGGTCTCACCCTAATGGAAAAAACTCACATATGTCAAATAATCTACACTAAGTCCATGACAAGGGAGGGAAAATTTCCCCCTTATCCTAGCATGGACAAAAAGAAGAATAAGGAGGCACCAAAGGAGTTGAAGTTATTTGCTATTGCAACAACTTGCCTTGGTTAATATATTACATTAACCTCTTTTTGAGGTTCTTCCTAATGTTTAATATAATAATTTTGTTGTCTGGTAGAGTGTGGCTTATTTACAAACTCTTTTAGATATCCTTTTCAATGAGGTTTTTAACCATGTCTTTTAAAGTTTGATAATAGAGATGATAATTTCAGTCCGACTTTAGGGGTCTCGACCCCCCTTATCTCTAATAAGGAAAGGATTCCCTGATAGAAACAAGGAAAGGGACGGAGATAGAAATGAAAAAAATCTCAGCAATCGAGGACATGGATACATGTGTTCCATTCTCGCCCACATCCGAGTCTCCGTCCTTTTATATTAATATATTTATTTAAAATGCTAACATATCTTTATAGTTTTAAATTATTTATATTTTTTAAATTTATTTAGGTCTTTGTTGTGTATATTAAAGTGGTTAATATATTATATTTATGACATTTGAAACAGTGGTTTGATTTTAATTTTACTTAATTTTATTGTTTAATATATTTATATTATGTTTAGAAAGTATAAAGAAGAGATTTTTTTCTTACAAGTATAGAGAGGGGATTTTTTCTGTGGAGACGGACAAGAGATTTTTTTTTGCCAAAAAGGAACAAAGAATTATTTTCATCCCCTTAATGGGAACAGACTGGGAATGAGGATTGACATCCCCTATAGAGGCAGGGACAGAGATTGAGATCTCTTTTCCTATTATTCCTATCCCTATTTGACATTGGTTTGTGTCATGTTGAACATTGTTATGGTAATTAAAAAAAAAAATTTGGGATCTCACTTGGTGCAATCTCCCTTTAGGTCTCCAAACCACTTAAATATATCCACGTCTTCACATATCATAAAGATGTGGTTGATTGAAGTGACAAAGAATTGTTTTCACATATCATAAATGTATCATTGATTGAAGTGACAAAGGAGAGTAGTCACTATAATGGATTAGCGAAGTTGGATTCTTTATAGGTTGTTCTTTCTACTGATTAATTCTTAAGGGTTTTCTATGCATCTCCATTGTCAATTATTTTCTCATCTTAATTGTTCTTGTTCTTTGAAGAGGTATTAGTCGATGCCTTCAAGCCAACATCCATTTGTACAATTGTGAACAATTTTACTCACAAATGTTATTTGAACATTTTGTTTAAGCAAGCTAGAGATATGTATTCTTCATCCTATAACCAATGCTTAAATAGATTGATTCTTTTAGATCATAAGCTACCTAAGAGAACTCAACATTGAAGTGCTCTAGAAAGGACTTCAAGGTTTCATCCTTATCTTGCCACACATTTCTTAGGCAGTTGATTAGCTTAAAGAATCTCTTAGTTTCCTTAATTGTTTATAGAATTTTGTTGATAACTTCTTCCAAGAGGTTATGAAACCAATACGTAGCTTATTAAACCACCTTTTTGCTCCTCTAATGAGAATAAGTACTAGATAGTGGTATTTGGCTAGTTAGAGACATAAATGAGCTTCATTACTTCATTGAAGGAATCAAAGTGGTCTTGTGGGACACCTATTTTATCACATGTGACTATGGAAGGCATCTTGAAGTCATTAGGTAGAGGTGTATGGTGTACTATTATAGAGAAAAAAAATTCTCCAATCTGACATCTGGTTCATCCTATTTGGCAACTAAGATGTCAAAGCTTGTTTGAGCCCTCATCTCTAAATGTCTTATAGGTTACATGCGTTGAACATTCAAATGGTCACGCATGTTGGACGTTTAGGCATGGCATCCAAGATTGGCCAACATATCAAAGATGCTCATTGTGTCATCTTGTAAAGGTAGTGAATAAACGATATCCTTATGACATGACCTATTATATGCACCTTGCATATTGACATCTTGAGCTTCTTAACTTGAATTAGGTTCTACGTGTTAAAAGCCGATACCTTTATAAGGTGAGTTATAATCTACACAATGCATGGTGATGCCTTGACCTATTCGATGAGAGTCATGTTCTACAAGCCAAGGTCAACACCTTTATGGTATCAGTTATTATCTGTGCAATACATGTTGACGTCTTGTTCTACTCAGTATGTGTTATGTTCTACACATCGATAATTAACACCAACATGGTATGAGTAATGACCTACACAATGTATGTTGACACATTGATCAACTCAATGTAAATTACTCTTCACATTAAGAGTTTATGTCTTTATAGCATAAGTTATTGCATGTACATCAAAAATAAATCTTGGGTCCTTTGTTAGGCAACACCTCATTTTTGTCTCTGCTGGTAGAAATAAAAAGAAATTGTGTGAGAAGCTTACGTTCTAGTATTGACTTGCCATTTAGGAGGGACTAGAGTCCCAAAAAAAGCTATTAGGGCAATGTTGTCCATTTATTGGATCAAGGCATTAATGGCATTATTTAGGCCTCCCATTGCATCATTCAATCATGCCTCTGCACCATGTGCTACTAGTTATGCTCCAACTGTTGAGGCAAGTTGGTTGTCAATAATAAGGTCGAATGGTTCTGCAAGAGAGAGACTCTAATTGTCTTCAGTAACCTAAATAGTTAAGACATTTTTTTTATCTTCTTTCACAAGATCCATAGGAAGAATATTTTGTTAGAAATTCACTAAAATAAATAGTTTTTTGCCAATGAAAGTAGGAAAGGTTTTTTGAGTGACCTTTTCTTAGTGCCAAATGTTAATGGTTAAAATTCTACCAATGAAAAGTATTTAAAATTAGCAGTGAGATACAAAAGTAATCAAGGACAAATAAATGAAACAATAATATTTTTAAAATGGTTCACTACACTACTTAGAAGCCTACGTCCACTTCTATGTTATTAAGTATCTGATGAAAATGTGACATAATAATAGTAAGTGATTATAAATTGTTGTCTCTTTGCCTCCATACAATCTTGTTTTCTATAGGATAAAAAGAAATAATTATTCTATAATTACACAATTGTATACCCTTATATCATAGTACAAAAAACCTAGATCATAGTATAGTGAACCTAAATATCTAAAGAAGTGTGATAATAGTGTTATCCCATTAAAATGAGAAATAATTATGTCATCCTATAATAATAGAGAATAGAAGTATAATGCGATCCCGTAAAAACAAGAAAAATGAAAGACATATCAAGGAGATTATAAGAATAATTAAAATGGTTAGGTATCACTATTTCATTGTTTCTAGAGAGAAAGAATTTTAGGTACACTTTGAATCATTATATAATAATTGTGGGTTGCTTCTTTGTTAAACATCTTGTCGCACAAGAATGTGGAACTCTAGGTGATACTAGTTCAAAAGTTAAAAACTAAATAAATACTATAGTCCAATTCCTTCTATAAAGTTATAAATGAATAATGAAAAAAATAATAAGAATAAAGAATTTTCATTAAACTATCTTCTGATGTGGGTTGGTGAGACCACGTCCAAATAAATAAAGCAAGCCTCCAAACAAGGAAAATAACCACAAGGATGATGTTTAGAGCAATATTATATATGCGTATTTTCGATACATAATTTAGATATACAGATAATGTATTATTATATGGGTAAGTGATATTTTATTTCTAATTTAAAAGTATCAAATAACATAATGATATATCATTTATATAGTCAAATTATATATCAAATATATGTATACATAATTTTATTTATGCGATGTAGATGGAGAAAGATTAGCTACAAAGGATTAGACATTTTTGTATATATATAATATATGTGGATTAGTCCAATCTTTCCAATACAAATTAAAATCAAATGAGGGTTTGAATAAATGACCAGATTCATTTCATCTCTATTTGAAATGGATCTTTCACTGGCACTATCTTAAACTACAATATAGTGGGGTTCCCCTTTTTAAATATTCAAGATGTTATTCTCACTCAGGTTGACTGTTTGTCCCAAATAACTTTGTGCTGTTTCCTCGTAGTTTCGCTGGGCGTTTCTTCTGCACTCTGCTAATTATATAATATTAACCTTAATGTGCTCAACAACCACAAAGATAAATAGTGTTGGATTCTTGCTTAATCATAAAATTTGAACGAGACGTTTATGGCATTAAAATAATGTTGCAGAGTTGAAACCCACTATGCCATGTCTCTCTAATGGCACATATTGAAACTTTCAAGAAGATGAAAGGTCAACAAAAACCAGGAATTGATTATACAAGAAGTGTAAGTTTGTACTCCAAGTTACCATATTGATTTCAAATTATCATTTCATCTTTAGAATATTATTTACTTGTATGTACGTTTAATGCAAATGTTATCCTCAACCTCAACCATTAGGTTATACTGGTTCGTAGACATGGCAATGGGCTTGTATTAGGCTGATCCAGACCTTCTTTTTCAGCCTGACTCGTGTTTGAAATGATATTAATTATCTTTTGTTTTATCTGTTATTCATTTGGATTTTTCAAATCAAAGCATATTTGAAATGATATGTGAAATGAGATATTTGATTTTACTTTTACTTGTTCTTATAAAATCTCTCTTACAATGTTTATACTGAGCCATTTCTTTCCCATTGAGCCAAAAAAATGGATTCATTTTAATTGTTTGATCATCTTTTTTCATTTCAAATATATTGAGTTTCTTCATTATCAATGTATTCAAAAGGAAAAAAAAAAAGACAAAATTGTGAAAATAAAATAGAAACTAAGTTAGACATAATTAAAATTTGATCAAAAAAGTTTGAGATTAAGAGATTGAAGAAAGTTTAGAGTCAAGGGGAAATATATTACACTGGAGACATTTTCCTTTACGTAAGGGCTGCCATGTCTCAGATACAAGCACCATGAAAACAGAAAGAGCTAATATTAAAAGGCCAGAGGACTGGTTTCCACCCAAGTTTGGGTGAAATGGGTAGGTAAAATATCTAAATATTCATTTAAATTTTAATTTGTTACAATATATTTATAAATTTTTGTTAGAATTAAAGGATAATATCATCATTTTATTAGTAATATTAAAATAATTAAAATTATTTTTTTCTTAATTTAGAAAACTAATAATTTTTTCTTAAATTAAATTTTAAAAAATTAACTTTTCTCTCATAGGATATCAAACCTGAAATTCGATCATTTTCTCTAATGAATGATGACCCAACGACATATGAATAAGACAAAGTCATCCAAAGGATGACTTATGGACAACGACTATCGTTTAGATTTGAATAACGTTTTATCGTCCAACAGCACGTTGCATCAATCATTGATGGCTGAAAGAAAAGGTAAAGAAAAAAACTTAGAGATTTAGAAGAAAAAAAAACCACTTTTTAAAATTTAAATATAGGGGTAAAATATTAATTTTGAAAACTTAAGGAGGAAATAAAATAAAATTTTATATTTTTAATATTATTATTAAATAAAAATTTTACTCTTATATTTAAAGGCAGTTTAGGAAAAAGTAAATATTTAAGTTTTTTATCTTAAAAAATAATAAAATTAATATAGTTTTAAAATTTTTAAAATAAAAACTTAAATTTAAGTTTTTAACGAGAACCTCAATTATAAAAAGAAAAATTATTTTTTAAATTAAACTAAAACTGAATGAAAAATAGTCTGTTGCCATCCTCAAGAAGCTCATAATTCAAGCAAAGAAGGACTGGACCCTTGTGTTATGATGTACTGCCGACCACATTTTACATGTGAAAGTTTTATTGACAGCTGCCTGCCAAACAAGAAAAATGGTCCAAAATTATGATTATGTTTTATATTGTTGTTTTCTTTTCCTTTAAAGGCTAGTTGGTCAATGAGGGCCCATACGTCTTGCACGTGTTTGAACTTCAATTTGACGAACGAAATCACGAGTGACGTTGCTCATGGAACATTTACAAATATATTAAATTTGGATAAAAGCATTTTTTTATTACGCTTTTATTATTATTATTATCACCTCCAAAGTATAGTTTATTATCAATGTGGCTTTTCTTAGTTTTAAAATTTTTAAATTTATTTTAAATACTTATTTATTATTTAATTTTGATTAAAATTTATTATTAATTATAAGAATAGAAATATTAGTTAATTAATAATATTAAAAAAGTTAAAATTTTATCTTATTTTTTATGTTAGTTTTAAAAACTAACAATTTTTCTTAATGTAAGTTTGAAAAGTTATATTTTTCTCTCTAAGGTTTTTATTTTCACCTTCTCCAATGATCATTTTCGTTCTGACAGACTTCATCTTCCCACTCATCTCTTTCATCAACTCACTTTTCTCAATCAATGTTCAAAGAAGAAACTAAAAAAAATCGTTTTAATTCTAATCTACTTTGTCTTCTCACTCATCTTCTTCATTGACTTACTCTTTCTTCATCGACTTTCAAAGAAGAAACTGAAAACAAATTGCTTTTGTCAACAAAAAACAAAAACAAATCGTCTTCATTGACAAAGAGATGAAAACAAATTGTTTTTATCTCTTCTTCGATAAAGACGATTCATTTTAATCTCTTCATCAATAAAAATGATTCGTCTTCAAGCACAATGGATCTAGATAAATTGAAAGGGCACTTCGTAGCCGCTTTGTTAAGTTCGTCTAGATGAATTGAAGATGAATCTAGACAAATCGAATGCAGGGACGGATTGCAATATTTGTGGCTGCTTCATCCCACGTTTGTGGCCACCATCTTCAATTCGTCTTGTCCAGAGGCAGGAGGGAGCACAAGCAAAGATGAAGGTATAAGAGATTAGCCAGAGAATGGTCACTAGAAAAGAAAGGAAAAAGAATGAAATTATAATGGAAAAAGATAATTTTTCAAACTTAAACCGAAGTGAATTGTTAGTTTTTAAAATTAAGATAAAAAAATATGATAAAATTTTAGTTTTTTTAATATTATTAATTAAATAACATTTTTACCTCGATAACTAATGACAAATTTTAACAGAAGTTTGATGAGCGATAGATATTTAGTTTTTCAAAAGTTAACAAATGTCATTTTGGCAATAGACTAAACTTTTGGTGGGAATAAAACTTTTGGCTTTTTTTTAATTTTGTTTGGACAAATTCACTTTTTTTTTTAAATAATCAAGGACCCTATTTATATTTATTGAACAGATAAATTCAAGATACAATGATCAATTCTGTAACTACTGTACTAGGTAAATCGAAATTTTATAAGCATGACAGAGACTTAAAACTCAAAATTTTATTTTAAAAATTTTAATATTTTATCAATTTTGCTAACCCCTATACAACTAATTCACTTTTATTAATGCTGCGGGCACAGCCAAAAACAACATAGGAAATAAATACAGACAAGAAGCTAGGATCAAGACTCTCCTGGTTACCAGCAGCACCATGGCAGGAAATCAAGAAGAAGGGCATATATTCATTACACATAATATTGAGTTTTGACAAGGAAGGCAACAGCCTGCTCAACTTAAGAATTGGAAAACCTCCCAACTCTTATACATAACATTAACATACGAGTACTTCTGCAAGAAGGAAGCTTTTAAGTTTTCTGAAAACATGAAATGGATAAAGTTAGCTTCTTTCTTGTTTTCCATACAAAATTTACCACAATAGCAACGCTAGAATTACTAATGGGTATCTGCACTTAAAGTGAGGGAAAGCAAACTGAAACTTGTTAGGAACAATGCCTTCATTTATTTTCAAAGTTAACTTTGCCTTTCTGCTCCTGGAAGAATCCCATAGCTCTCAATGTTTCCTTCTAAAGTTTGTGCTGATCAGTACTTCTATGCAGGTACCCAGCTGGAGGAAGCATAGATAATCCTTCCTTTCCATCCCTGCAGCATCCAGTTGCCATCTTCATCAATTACAAAGTCTTTGTGGTACAAGCGCTTCAACTTAATACTAAGTTTCTCCATCAGCTGCTGGTCCACTGGCGATGGCTTAAAACCAGCCCTCATGGTTCTTGTATGCCACTGCTTGTATGACTCAGGCCTATCAATCCTCTCCAAACCTTCACAAGCTATGACATTTATTGCATCTCTTGAATAAAACTCTTCCTCTAATAACAATCTCTCTTGACTTTCACGGGCCATAGTTGAATCAAACATATCAAACAACGAGGAGAAATGCAAGATTGCTTCCCGAAATCGTGTGGCGAAGAAGGGAGCATTATATGACCCATTAGTGAGAGAATTCACAAAAATGGCTGGATTTATCTTCCTGATTAAGTTCAACACAGCATCTCTTGGACAGTTTTCTTCAACAGTTTCATCAAGCAGGTACTCAAACCGGTACAGACAATTCACAGCAACCACCTCGTTGGCATTAATCTTGAGATCCTCAAATTTGATAGTTTCCCAGTTCTGTGACGCAATGCCATTGTACTCAAATGGAACTTTAAAGCGCTCACAATACTTTGCCAAGCGACGACCTGTCTCCTCAATTCTTTCTGCTGGTTTGAAACCAGGTTGGGGAAGCTCTATCCCAGTTATGCGGAGCTTAAAAGGCTGGCCATTGAATATCTGCGGAAGATTTTGAATGAGTATTGGCCATTGAAAACCATACACAATACCAAAATCTACAATGTGAAGAGTTGTTGCTTTCTTGGCTACATTCATAATCATTTGGTTTGCAAAGTAAATGGCAAACTTCTTAAATGGGCAGGCATTAAGATAAACTTTATAAGCTTTTAATACAGCGGCAGCTGTTTTCCTTGGAGCGAAGGAATTATAGAAATTTTTATTTCCCATTCCACTGCCTGCCAAACGTGCTTCAAGGCCGTTTGCAAAGTAATGGGCTAGCCTCTGAGACCCATCGCCTGCTGGTGAAGAGTGCTGCCTAATCTGCTTCAGTAGCTCATTAGCAGTTCTGAAATCACTTGTGGCAACAGCTTGAGCGCAGAGAATCGATAGAGTCCTCAAATCTGCTGTATCCTTCTTCTTTTCCTTCCTAGAACGAGATTTCGAGCCATTAGATCCATTGGATTGTCCATTTTGCTGCAAGCTGTTGCTTGATCCAGTATGCAAAGCTTGAACCAGACCCTCATTGGTGCACTCTGTAGGCTCACACAGTAACACCTTGTCGAACATCTCTGCTAATTCAGCCTCTTCCACATAAACAGACGAGAGTTTATTTCTCCTCTCTTCTTCTAAGCCCACATCCTCACGCTCATGATTTTTTCTCCCCCTTGATCCTGCAGGCAAGTTTTCCCTCTCATCTTTGTCCTCATTGACTAACACCTCGGCAGTCTCTTGCTTTTGCTCCTTAGAGAAACCGTAGCTTTCTAAATCAATGATAAGCTGATTACCAGTTGGAAGGAATTTACTAGCTTCCTCCATCCCCCTTTGAAACTGCAGTATAGACTCTTTGTCACTAAACATATTATGAGCAAGTAGCTCATTCACAGAAGTCCTCAACCCATGGCCAAAATTAGTCATGCTGTGTGGTGGATTGACTGAAAACTGCGAACTTGAAAACTGCAAACTGGGCTGCCCCGAATAAGACTGGAAATGGTAACCACCAGAAGGTGCGGCTTTTGACAGAGGAGGATTATACTCTCCAATATCACCAACCAAAAGAGTATCAACAGAAACATTAGCACCACTACTACTGCTAGTAAAGGCACCAGTATTACTGTTAACATCATTGCTACTATTAGAAAAATTACTGTTGCTTGCTAAACTATCGATATCGAGGTTAACAGACAATTGGAGTAGAGGTTGAGGTTGATTAGAGGATGAAGGATAGTGTGGCTGCTGTTGACCAAGTACATCATACAATGATTGCTCAGTAGCTTGTAGATCAAAAGTGTTATAAAACATAGATGGCTTATCTTCCATGTTTTCTTCCATAAGCATCTGGCTTATATATTTGAGAACCGGGTCTGAAGACTCACTATCATCCGAGGGAGAGGAAGCCTGCCCCTCAGGACTCCAGCCGGTTGAGGGAACAAAGGAGTTCCCATCAGGACTCAAACTACTAGAATCAACAAGAGACGCTATTTCAAGGCTGGAGGTTGACAATGGCGGATCAGGATCAAGGGGACCAAAAGGGATATCCAAAAACTGGAGATCTGGTGAAGGAATGGTGAACTTGGATGCTTTTTCAGTATTTTGATATTGGATTGAATTAGATACAGGGGAAGCATCATTGAATTGAAAATCATTAATAATATCAGGGAATTCAGGGGAATTTTGATCCATGAACAAAAATCAAAGAGTAAACAATTACAAATCCAAACTCTAAATCAAGTTCAAAGTACAGACACAATCAAAGAAACAGAGCTAAGCTAAGCAGAGGCAGATGGAAGTAAAACAAAAGCAAGAGAAGAAAAACTAAAAGTTGGAAAGATATTAAGATAGGTCTTACCAAGAAACTACAAGCAACTGAAGCAGAGAACGCTGCAGAAGCATATCACAGAAATAAAGAAAGGAAATAGAACTGCGGTCTTACAAATAAGGAAAAAACAACAGAGACTGTAGTGGGTGTTTGCCTCTAGAAATATCCAAGACACTATCAACAGGCTACAGGTAAGAACAGTTCGGTTTATCAACAGCGCCGTTTGATGATTGGCTGCGTTTCGCTTTCTGTCTCTGCAAATTGTATCTATGCATTTCAACCCTTACCATTAAAGTGCTCTCGCCGTCGCATGTCACCGTGACTTGATAATGATGTTTAATTAAAGTAGAATAATATTTAATTATATAATAATTTATATAAATATTTATAATTTATATATTTAAAATAAAAATATATAATATTATTTATAATATAAATGATACTTTAATTATATTTTTTAAGTCAAAGAGAGTAATTATTTATATATTTTATTTTATTAAAATATAATATTAATTTATTTTTATTCTTTTATGTTTGGGTGGTCGTAATAGTTTGTATTATCAAAACGTGTTCGTATCATATCAATATGAGGTTAGGTTTCGAATAAATATATTTAATTTTACCTTGATTTGAATTGAAAATCATATTAAAATTTTTACTCTTAACCCAATCTTTTAATATTTAGTTAATCTGATACAGCTCAAATTCACTATAAATTATCTATTATTTTAATTCTCCTAAGTGTTTTGACGTGTTAATTTTTTCACTAAATTAATATTTTGTCTCATTTATAAGTAGACTAAAAATGAGCGATATTATATGTATACATCTTTTATATACAATTTAGATATATAGTAAAGATTTCAACTGCGGTAAATATTGTCTTTCAATATTTCTATAATTTATACTAACAAATTATACTAAACGCAAACATTTGTGTTAGTTCGAGTTAATTCAGATTATTTTCATGTCAACTCTAACATTACCTAATTTAGTTTTAACTCATATTAAATTGATCCAAAATAAATTTCGTATAAAAAACACTCAACTTTAACTCAATTTTTGTCATGTAGTGGAATGTCTGATTAACGAAACGTGTTAAAAATCGACAATCCTATGTATAATCTTGTAATTTTAGTAATAAAATAAATTATTTTTAGTTTACTAAAAAATTGTAAATAATTTTAATTTAATATATGAATAATACTATCTATATTCATGTTTAAATATATATATATATATATATATATGTGATTAAGATCAAAATGATGGGGGGTCAAGAGATTTTATTTATAAAAAACTAAATATATATATATATATACAGAAGCTGGAGAAGCAAGTCTTTTCCTTCATATTAAAAATAAAATGTAGAGTCTTTTTATATAGATATTTACATGTATTGTCAACCTTAGCATGGGACCAATATACAGTGATATTTTTGGGTCAAGTTGGGTACCTTAGGAGGGTGGTTGGTTAAACCATATGAAAATTATTACAGGAATTTATATTTTGTTATTTATATTATTTAATTTTAATTTATTAATAATAAAAGAAATTTTTTATTACTATTACAATGTGTTTGGTTTTACTAATATTTTATTATAAAAATAAAAAAATTACCTTAAAAATAAATTATTTAAAATATTATTGGATATATATATTATTACTATGTGTGATAAAATAATTATTCTTGAAAGTAGATTACCTAAAATACTATTGGATGATTTATTGTTGTCTAAACAAATACAATTCATCTAGACGAATCTTTTATTGTCCAGATGAATGATTTATCTTCAAACGAATCGTTCACCTCTTGGATAATAAATTAACGTTGTTGGGAGACGGCCGAGAAGAAGAGATGGATGGGAAGGGCCAAAACGAGAAAATGAGTGAGAAGAGTTGGCTATCAATTGAAATGGAGGCGATCAGAGAAAAGAGAGAACCATAAGGGGGAAATGTTAAATTTTCAAACTTCAGGTAAGAAAAACTTGTTAGTTTTTTAAAACTAAATGTGAAAATGAGATCATAGTTTAGTTTTTTTAATATTTTTTTATAAATAACGGTTTTACCCATAATAGTTTAATTATAAATTGAAAACCTAAATTTATATATCATATATCGAGTATCTTATTGTATCGAATGATACATTTTTTAAGAAATAAAATAACAAAAATATATAATTAACATGTCATTATTTTGAAAATTATTACAAACACATTAAAAATTTTCACATATACTCCTACTATATTATCATTTTTTTTTATAAAATATATAAATCCGTATCGATAATATGTATCATATCATATTATAAATTTACTGTATCATATCATAAAAAACATATCGTATATCATAAAATACTAATAACTATGATTTTATCATTAATTAAAACAAAAAATTTTAACAAAAATACTTACATTTAAAATTTTTAAACTTTGACAAATGATTTAAGTTTAAAAATACACCAAACCTTGAACGGGATTCAAGTCTTTTGGCCCTATTGTGAGCAAGATTCGTTCATTTCCTTATCCACTAAAATGTTTCTTTTTGTCAGCATGATACAGATTGAAACTTTAATCAACTAAGAATTTTGTCACTATTGGCTTATCCCTTTTTGTGGTGCCACCGCCAAACAAATCATTTCAACAGGAACAGAATCAATCCATAAAGTTTCTTAATTCTAAATTCTATATAAAAATACTCCCACGGTCCCTCTATTTCTTAAATCAAAAAAATAACTCTCTTCTTTTCTAAACACATGCAGCCACGTGCCTCCCTCCTCAAGTGAACATGCATCAACATTTAGGTACTCTAATGGGTATTCTTAAAAAGCAGTACAGATGTGAGTGCCTATAGATGAAGGCCGAGTTATATCATATATCAATCTTCCTGCCATTAGGAAAAAGCAACAGTAAGAATTTTGAAAAATAAAGCTAAGTGCTAAACAGATCAATTCATGTCCGCAAATGAATTCCTTCTGTTACCAAGCTCTTATTCTGTCAGTCATTTACAGACGCCAGGCCCCTCCAAGAAGGAAAAGAATCCCAGAGAGAGAATATAACATAGATATCTTCATACTTGTATTCCTTTTCATGACTTTTTACATAAATCAAAACAATAATACACAGAATCCAATTAGACCATCCTTGTCTAAACCCACAAAAAAGACTCACAGGAGAAGGCAAGTCTCGGGCTGTGGCTCGAGTTGTTGTTTGGCCTGTTGCTGAGACCAATAAGCATGAGCAGTTAGAACCCTATCCAAAAGTTCCTGAGGGACAGGCTCTCCCCTCCTTTGTTGAGGGGATATTTTTGCCGTGTGTACTAGCGTTTTCCATTTGTCCTGAACAGAACCACAACGACAACCAATCAAGTTACACCAAACTTTTTAACCAAAACTAACAACACTGCAGAAAAAAAAAAAAAAAAAAAAGGCTCACATAACTGATGTTATATTACTATTATATAATAATCAGGCATCAAAAACAAGCAGAGAAAAATTGGGTGACAAAATTATTTAATAAAAAGAGAAGGATGCTGAGTAAAAAGTAAACGTGTTGATGGGAATTCCTGAGATTGAGATTCCTTGTGGGTCGGTTGTTATAAACAGATATTAATAAAAAGCTAATCACTTACCTCTTTTACAAGTAACTATTTGCTTCAATAAATTAGTTGACCTATCTCTCTCTGCTACTGGCCTAACTTTCCATGCCATTGAGTAAACTTTGTTGAATTTTAAGAAGAGCTACAGAATACAATGGTCGGGACTCGGGCGGTAATCAAACAACCTCATGGAAGTTACAAATATATTTCATTAAAAATAATAACTGACGAGACAGATATGAACAGTGGAAGGGGTAACTTTCTAAAGCTCAAATGTTAGCCAAAAGAAGAAAAAAAGACTTCAAATTTGTGTGGGGAAAGTGGTAAATACTCTACTCACCTTTAAATCCACATATGTTCTATGTTTGGCATCGTCAAAAGCTTGCAGTTTAACATCCCGCCACCTGCAGATGTATACAGACTTTATAAGCCCATATGTGATAGCATCGCTTATCAAATTCAGACTTCATCACCAGCACGTAGTTTTTCAATTGTATAAAAGCTATAATACCTTCCAGTTCCAAGTGTCTCAACTGCTTGAACAAGTGCTTCAACTTCAGCAACAGAGAAAGGTCGGCGAATTCGGCGTTGTACAATCTCAGAATGCTTAGATTTCTGGTGCACTGGAACAACGGCTAGAGCTTCCACACTCATTGCGGGAACAGTAACCAGTGCTTTAGAATCCTTTGTGCTTTTGTCAATGGACATGTCCGTAGGAAAGGTTGCTGAATCATGATCACTTTCAATGAAGTTGCCCATGCTAGTCACATGCAGTTCAGGTGCAACTTCGCAAGTGCCCTGATGAATGATACTAGGAGTGGATGTATACCTGATATAAAAAAATTCTCAGTCACATTGTACCCACCTACTAATAGAAAGGACAAACAAATTCGGAATGTTAATGCATAAAATCAAGTATTGTTGTCACAAAATATTGCAGTAGAGTACCTTGTACCATGTAAAATTACAGAGCATCATTATGATATGGAGGCAGAAATTACACTTTCTAGAAGATAAAAGTTAATGATTTGTTGATTTAAATTAATTTGTTCCTCATTTCATTTCGATAACAGAAAAGAATCACCACAAAGAAATCAATTTATCTGAAAATTTATATAACAAACTCTGATAATGAAATGAAGTTATAAAAAGGTAAACTCTCCCATTACCTGGTAAGAGGCTGAGGTGCATTGCAAGGAAGCAGAAATGGAGAATCTCCAGGGCAGAGAGGTCGGGGTTTCTTTGAAGTGTTGGGCTCCAGGCTAAAACCCAAGGCATTAAGTTGATTATCATGAGATATTCCAGTCTGAAGTAGTGTTTTGCTGTCATCTCTAACCTTCTTCCCCTGAAGAAGTACACCAACATGCAATCCACCTCCAAGTATGGCATTCACCGCCTCCATAACCCTCCTCTGAAAAAAAAAAATTGCAAATCATCAGAAACAAGAGTGAACAATGGATGAGGCACACCAATCACATCAAAATATACATACATATACATATATAGAGAGAGAGAAAAATCAAAGCAAGCATAAATATACATACATACATAGAAAAATCAAAGCAAGCATGCATGCATACATATATGTATATATATACAAAAGTTCATAAAGTACATCAATTACAGGATACATATATGATTATTCACAGGCCACAATGATATAATCTAAAACCATATACCTTCAATGAACCAACCGTTGCAGTTTCCGGCATTTCAATAAAAAGCTCTGGCACCCTGAAAGACTTGATCCTAAGCTTCACTGAGTAAAAAGAAAGACACCTTCACATGAGAATCTCTTTGATTGTCAGACACCAATCAAGTCAAAGGAGTATAAATTAGTCATTCCATCAAAGGCTCTCATACCATAAGAATCCCTAGATTGGAAGGTTGTATGCAGACCTGCTGCTGAAGATGATGCTCCAGCGGCTAAAACAATGTATGACTTATTATCAAACTAAGACAGCAATGGGCCCCAAACCAAATACACAAAAGAACCAAAAAAAAAAAAAAAAAAAACAACACGAGTGAAAATACCTTCATGAATCTTTGAACACAAACCAGAAACATCTCCATTGATGACCCTCTTAGGCGAAACACAAATGTCCTCACCACTAATTCCTCCATTAAAATTTGATACTGAGCTATAGTTAAAAATCCTCCTCTTTTTAATAGGATAATTCTTTTCAGATCTTACGCTTCCATAACTGATATTCCTATTTCGGTAAACGGTCCTCAGTTCACCATCTGAAAGCATCAAAATACCCCTTTATTATACAAGTCATTGAATTTAACAACAATGTAATAGGCTGCAATGAACTCATAATAAGTTGTAAATAAAGTATGAAGCACCACTTAATATCATAAAGCTGACACTCACTGGCATTAGAATGTGTTACATCCTTCAATTTTGGGCCAACTTTCCAATATTTAGAAGCCAATATTTTCCTTATTCTCCTGTCTCCAATACGTGGCACAGGCCTAAAGGATTTTTTTATGGTGTTTGGGTGAGTACACCCAGAAGAATTTTCGTCATCATCTCTACTAACTACATTTACATAATCCCGGTTTGCAGGAAAAGAACTATGGGGACTTTGGTCCCTACAAAAAGGCAACTTGGTACTACTGTCTGAACTAACTAATACAGGAGGTTTCTCATCCCAAACCACTGGATTATCTAATCTGCATCCTTTGGCCCTAGTACCAAATTGCACCTTCTCAGTTTTATGTAACTCATCTTTTATAATTTTTTTATTTTCATCCTCTATTTTACAAACCCCATACTCCCTGTACCCAGAGGGGCCTACCTCTACTCTGCTAGCTAAGATTCCCATTTCACTCTTGGCTTTGCCATCCACCAACTTCTGATCACCAAAACCCCCAGAGCTATCAGAAGTTGCAACTGCAGGGCAAATCCCAAAGAGGCATCTTCCTGGTTACATGTGGATTCCTTAAGAGTATATTTCTGATGTTGAGCTAGTGACAAAAGCTCAGCGAAAGAGAGTTCGCTAATCCAGCTTCCTTGATCAGATGTTTCTACTCTGCTAGCTAAGATTCCCATTTCACTCTTGGCTTTGCCATCCACCAACTTCTGATCACCAAAACCCCCAGAGCAATCAGAAGTTGCAACTGCAGAGGCAAATCCCAAAGGGGCATCTTCCTGGTTACATGTGGATTCCTTAAGAGTATATTTCTTATCTTTAGCTAGTGACAAAAGCTCAGAGAAAGAGAGTTCGCTAATCCAGCTTCCTTGATCAGATGTTTCTACTCTGCTAGCTAAGATTCCCATTTCACTCTTGGCTTTGCCATCCACCAACTTCTGATCACCAAAACCCCCAGAGCAATCAGAAGTTGCAACTGCAGAGACAAATCCCAAAGGGGCATCTTCCTGGTTACATGTGGATTCCTTAAGAGTATATTTCTTATCTTTAGCTAGTGACAAAAGCTCAGAGAAAGAGAGTTCGCTAATCCAGCTTCCTTGATCAGATGTTTCTACTCTGCTAGCTAAGATTCCCATTTCACTCTTGGCTTTGCCATCCACCAACTTCTGATCACCAAAACCCCCAGAGCAATCAGAAGTTGCAACTGCAGAGGCAAATCCCAAAGGGGCATCTTCCTGGTTACGTGTGGATTCCTTAAGAGCATATTTCTTATCTTTAGCTAGTGACAAAAGCTCAGCGAAAGAGAGTCCTCTATCCCAGCTTCCTTGATCAGATGTTTCTACTCTCAATTGTTTATTTTCATCCTGCATTTCTTTTTTTTCAGAATCTTTTACAACAGCAGACTGATTTTCGTTAGTTGATACAATACTAGAAGTAGGAGTTTGCTTATCAAGCAATAATTTTCCAGCTATGGTGGCCAGTAAGTCAAATGCACACATTTGATTGTCTTCACCTCGCTTCTTGAAAGAACTCCTCCTCTAAAATAACCAACAAAAAGTGATTTTCAAAGATCAATATTCTGGACAAAGAACAGATAAACATACATGCATATATATATACATATACACAGACATACATACATACATACACACACACACACACACATATATATGTATGTATATATGTATATATGTATCTATATATATATAATGGGCCACAAAATTATAAATCAATAAATTACCCTTGCCGATCTGGTAGCTCTAGGTGTATAGGGCACCTGATAGCCATTAAATCCGTAATCTAACCTCTTCTGCAACACCATATCTCAGAGATCACACCAAGAACAACACATCAACAAACCATTCTCAATCCATTTTTTAAAAAAATAACTGTGCTCCTTTTAAGTCTCATAAGAACCCTGAAAAAATGAGCTTATGCAATGAATTTGATGCCTTAAACTTTATAAGTACTAACATATTTAAACTACCAAACAAAATTCCCTCTTTAACATGTGAATAAAAGTTGGGTCAACCAGACTGTAATAGCAACTTATAAAATCAAGCAGCACCAGCAAAATTTCAAATGGCAAAATAGAACCCACACACCATAATCATCAATAGACAAATCTTTCAATCTCATAAATACCCAATAAATAACCAGAAACAATGAAAAGGTATAAAACAATCATAATCACAGCCAAGAAATAGTAACCATATTTGAGAATCATATCAGTCTATGTCTTCAATTAGACTTTAAATTGTTTTAACTTTAATATTGCATATTCCATATGAAACCCCATTCTTGTTTTTAACATCAGATCCACATGATCTAATGTTAAGAACAAGAATCATACCAATCCCAAGTAAAAAATAAATAGGGCCAACTACCGAAACAAAAATTTGAGTTAAATTATGTATGACTTTGCAAAATAGATGGCCAATGGCTTAATTTTCAGACATCAGCCTCACCCAATCAGGTGCATAAAACTATTAAAAAAGTTTGAGAAATAAAAATTGACTTAAACCACACTAAAACCCTGAAAATGGAGAATCCAACCACAAAATTTATGAAATTACTCAGACATGCAGGAGTTAAATTATGGAAAATTTGAAAGAAAAAAAAACTTCGATTTAATTAAAAATCCTAAACCCTCAACAAAGATCAATCTTGGAAAACAGAAAAAAAAAAATTTTTTTTAAAATTGATCATTTGAGAAGAAAGGTCATATATCGATAACTGAATATTTTCAAATGTCCAAATTATCCACCAAATCACAGATCAAACCCATCATCAAACCAGGCAAACCAATTTTCAAATGGCAAAATAGAACCCATACACCATAATCATCAAGAGACAAATCTTTCAATCTCATAAATTCCCAATAAATAACTGGAAACAATGAAAAGGCATAAAATAATCAGAATCACAACCAAGAAATGGTAACTATATTCGAGAATCATATCAATTATATATCTTCAATTCCATGGAAATCAAAAAATACCAACACAAATCCCCCTACACAGACTAGAAAACTTTAGCGGAATTACTAGTCACACAAAATTATCCAATTAGACTTAAAAATGTTGTAAATTCAACGTGCAAATTCCACATGAAACCCAATTATTGTTTTTAACGTCAGATCCACATGATCCGATGTTAAGAACAAGAATCATACCAATCCCAAGTAAAAAATCGATAAGGCCATCTACCGAAACAAAAATTTGAGTTAAATCATGTATGATTTTGCAAAATAGATAGCCGATGGCTTAATTTTCAGATCAGCCTCACCCAATCAGGTGCATAAAACCATTAAAAATGTTTTAGAAATAAAAATTGACTTAAACCACACCAAAACCCTGAAAATGGAGAATCCAAGCACAAATATTATGAAATTACTCAGACATGTATGAGTAAAATTATAGAAAATTTCAAAAAAATACTTAGATTAAATTAAAAGATCTTAAACCCTCAACAAAGATCGATCTTAGAAAACAGAAAAAAAAATACATTAAAAAACAAAAAGTGATCATTTGAGAAGAAAGGTCATATATTGATAATTGATTATTTTACAAATGTCCGAATTATCCACCAAATCACAGATCGAACCCATCATCAAACCAGGCAAATCAAAGTATATCAACAAAATTGATCAATTCTTTAAAATTAAAAAATTTATATATCCAAACCAAAAGTTGCAAATAGTGGACCCATTTCCTTGCACAAATAGGAAGAGCAAAAAATCAAAACCTTGGAATCAAATCACCCTTTTCGGTCCAATTTTCTTTCAAAACCAAAATTTACCGTGCTTTCTGGCCGCCCAACCAGACCTTTCAAGTTGAAAGGAACCTCATTTTTGAGAAAAAGAAAAATGAAATATTTGGGGGAATTTAGCAAACAAAACACAACAATTTCACACTCTCACCTCTTGAAAGTGAATTATCGTTGAAGACAGAACTTTTATCCGAAGAGAAAGCAAAATTAGCAGAAATGAGAAGATCGGAGGGATAATTGTAAGAAAATAATTATCTTGTCCCTTTTTTTTTTCTAATTTTCAAAATCACACTAAATTTTCTCTCATTCTCTATCCCATATTTTCCCAAGAAACAAACATATCCTTTTGGGTTTAAATTCTAGCCGTTTAATTTTACCCTGATCAAATTAGCTCTTTCCTCTCTCTTTCTGATAGCCAAAACCCCCTGAAACCCATCCAAGTCTCTGCTTAAACCCCAGCTCTTATACCATTGACCGCTTGCCACCGAACCTACCTGTAAACCCCCATAAATTTACCTTCTGTAGCCGGTACTTCAACCAGCCAAAAGACCGGTTCTCCCTAATTTGGTGACCCAGTGATGTTCTGCATCAGCAATGATTCTGCCACGTGGTCCAAACAGTAGATCATGTGGCTGTATCTAATTTGCTTGATCGAGAAAAACGTTGGGTCACTAAGACACCGAAATTTTGTAATTATTTTTATTTTCTACCGTGGTTTTTGGTAGGATGTAGGGATGTCTAATTGAATTTTATTTGTATAATTTTTTTTTGAATAATTAACACGTAAGCTTTTATGATTAAAAAATATTGAAAGATATCCAATCTCATATTAAAATACCGTAAGAATCAAACTAAATTTATTCGAATTCAAACTTAAACTAAAGTTTTCAAAATATTTGGTTTGTAAAATTTAAGAGTTTGAAAAATTATATACAAATTAATTAAAATAGTATTATTTTAATTAATATATATTAAAATTATATTATTTTAATTAATAAATAATAAAATAATATTATTTTTATTAATATATATTAAATTTTAAACCAAAGTTAAGCTCAAACTTAAAATTAACTTTACTAAAATGAGTTTATATTTAAATTAAGTAAAATTCAAATTCGATAAATAATAAATCAAAATTTATTAAGAAGGGAAATGGAGGGAAGTATTCGGACGAATAAAGCAAGGCCAAATTTGGGGCATTCGATGATAGTAATTATTACATAATTTATTTAATCCAAATTTGACAGATTCTTCATTTTTACTGGTTCAAACAAGATTGAACCTTTACGATTTAGACCACGTGTAATTTAGTAAGTTACCGTACACAACTTAACAACCGTCACGTGTCAAGCGCATCTTGCAAGAATATTTAAATATGTTTTTCTTCCAATAATCAAATGGCTGAGATTCTTGGATCCGTAAGATCTTTTGTCTTAAACTCAAGTCGGGGAGGGTATTATAGTCATTTAAAGTTTTGTGGTTATCCCGATAAGTATGTCACCAATTTTTTACCCGTGTCGCAAAATTTTGTGGACATATTTTGTTTTAATATTTTCTTTTTGCCATGTAGGATTACTATAAATGACGTGGGAAAAGGAGGGAATGCTATTGGTGGCTTTTTGACATTTTGTGGGTTGGTGGATTTAAAAATTTTTGAATTGAGAGAGAGGGGTGAGCCCGTAATTTTTGAATTAAGAACTTCTTCTTTTTGTCTCTTTATCATGAAGAAATGAGATGATTCGTCAAACTTTTATTGATAGAGACAAAATTTTTTATCTTCAAAATCTATGAACAAGGAAAACAGTCAGGTTAAATATGAAAATAATAACGACCATTGTTGTTATTACCAAAGAGAGAAAAAAATCCTAAGAATTTAAGAAAGAAAAAATTATTTTTTATAGTTGAGACTAAAGTAAAATACGAATTTTTAAAATTAAAAAAAATATATATATAAAATTATATATTTTTTAATATATTAATAAAATAATAATTTTATTATTAACCATAACAGAAAATTATAATAATAGTTAATCAATAAATAAGTATTTAAATTTTTAAAGTAATATAAATAAATATTTATTTTTATATTAAAATTTAGATAAAAAGTAATCCACTTCACATAGATAAATTTGAATAACAATGAAATCATACAATTTATCAAATAAAATCGTTTATATTTTGTCTTCTCATGCTAGTGTTGTAAATTCTAATATATTTTCCCTTTTTCGGAGGTTTATTTTTTATTTAATGATTATTTTTCGAAATCTTATATATATATATATATATATATATATATATATATATATATGTAAAGATTTTATTTGGGAGCTCCATATTATTTTACATAAGTTTGAATGGTTGAAATTGTATTTTAATATAATAATTTTAAAATATAATAATTATACAAATTATATCGAATCTCAATAATCATAAAAAGTAATTCAATCTAATCAGATTACTCTGTGTTCATTCTTTGTATGTATAAATTGTGAAAGGAATATATAAAAGAAAGCAAGGTCTTGTCTAAAGCTAACACCTCAAGGCATAAATAAAAATATTCTAACGTGATCAAGTGGTGGGAGTTCGTATATTATTAATATATATATATATATTTTTTAACGAAGAAATTTTATTTTGATTGAATTATTCTGACTAATTCATATAATCATTATATTAGATAAGTCAATAATTTAATTATAAATTTGTTGTAAGGTTTATGTTTGGAATCACACTCTTTTATCATTTAATCTATCCACATCGAAGATGATTTTTATATTATTAATCACAGAAGATCAATTATACTGTATGAAAATGGAATAACTTATGTATTCAATAAAATTATGTGTATACACTTTTGATACGTAATTTAAGTACATAAATGATGTGTCATCATATGATTGGATGATTTTGAATTAAAAACATCTTCTGTATACTCAAATTGTGTTACCCTTGTGTATTGTACCTAACTACCTATGCACCAACAGAAAGTGAACTAACATTGTTATTGTTCCATTGTGGTTGAACTAATTGATTCCCAATCCCATTTTCAGTAGAATTGAGCTGAGCCGAATATGTGATGTTAATTTAGATGGGGAATTTTGTTAGCAATTCAACAACATGCATGAACTTTCCAAAAGTAGGCACATCAGATTTTAACAACAGCTCATCTCATCTGACCATGTCAACAAATATGTAACTTGTTAGTCTCATCTTCTACCTCTCTCTCTCTCTCTCTCTCTCTCATTATCTGTCAACATTTTCCATTTTTATTTTATGGAGCAAACAAGCACAACTCAGATGTTCTTTGCCTTGGAAGCAATTAACAGCTGTTCCTGCAAAGAGAGAAGGAACGTTGCATTATTTGTTTAAGGCAAAAAAGAAAAAACAAAGAAAGTTTCTCTTGTCCCCACAAAGGCTGGAAAGGCCTGCATTTCGATTCTATATCAAGACGTCTCTGCCAGCCTTGTTGAGATGAATTTTGCAGTTCAAAGGGATGGCTATTTCACAGTCATACGCTTGTCTTATTAGTAAGCTAATTTCCTGATGCTGACTGGACTGGTCTAACTGGGCTCACCCACCACATGGCACTTTGTTATTAGTAGACTTTTATGTTATGAGCAGTTATTTTTGAGTTTGAACTTTGAAGTTTACGGAACTGTGAGATATCTTGACGTGGAAGCAACAAATGGGAGATGGTGTGTGGGAATGAGCTGCCTCACATCTGAAACTTCTAATTAATTTCAACAAAATATTTTTCTTTTGATTCAAAGAGTACGGATTTCGTGAACTGAATCTGCTAGCCTTGCTGACTTGCTCATTAATGTTTTGAAAACAAAGAATGCTACCCATTTTTGCAATTGTCTAAAAAATGACCACCGGTCAACTTTGCCAACTTGGGCCTCAGGAGGTCATTGGAATTAAAAAAAAGCAAGACTTCATCAAATGATATATAAAAAACACTTTTAACTTGACTCAATAATTATAAGACTAATTATTAAATTCAAAGTTTATTATAATCAATGTGATTGATTTCGATATAATATAATAATTTAACTCAAGTAAAATTTTGGGTTTATCCATTTGAACTTTAGGATTTTGTTCAAGCTCGATTCATTAATAAATTTTGGGTTTCAAACTTGTTTCGAGCTTAGCTCTATGTATACAGATCAGTTTGAGGATATGTGCCATTGATATAAGTCTGATGCAGCCGATTTTGTTGCTATGTAGTGGCATCTAATTTTGCCCAAGCCATTCTTTTGATGCATCTGCATGTAGATATGTGACTTGGCTGCATGATAGTGCAGTTGCTTTTGAACTGAAACTTTTCGATAGCATTTTCTATACGTTGTTTCTTCTATTTTGGAGTTGGCAGGGTCCTAGTAAACGGTCATCTCATACACGTAATATAGAGTGCAGTATTTTGGGTGGATTGACACAGCCGAAACAGATATATGCAAATAAATAACTTGGAGAATCTTCTATTATCTTCTTTAAGAGACCCTCTGCCACCTGCGGATAAAGATTGGCCAATTTAGTAGTTGGCAACCTCCCTAAAATTGTAAGCTTGATAAATAAAGTTGATGTTTTTTACAGTGAACAACAAACTTTGGGTGCAAAAACTTGGATGCAAAATGTAAATGGCAATATTCTAAGTCGTCTACTCTTTGCTCCACACTATTTTTTCACCACCAGTGATAGCTAATGGAGTAAAGAAACAAGAGAAAGATTTATGAAATAGTAGGTAGGATATATTTAAGAAATGGATACAATGCACAGACGCAAACAACCAACCTATTGCTGCCAAATGACACCAAAGAGTTTTATCCACTAACTGCAGAATCCAACAAACATCTATGAAAACATTGATATTTTATCAAACATGAATACCCCATTCTGCAGGCAAATTATCACACTGCCGTGGGTTAACTTTAATTGATTTAACATCAATCTCATCAAGACTACCACAACTCTCTACAGCCCGATGTTCAGAATATTTTCTATTGATTTGGTATATTTCCAAGTCACCCCATGGTGTAAATTCCTCGGTTAAGTCAAACCATCTAGTTGGAGAAGGTACATATCTTTCTTTTCTCCAGATCACATATTAGAAGGGGAAAATTAAACAGAAAGTTTCATGGTGTCCCTGACTTCTTCCATTGTCAGCGATCAAAAGGCAGTCTTTAAAGAGAATAGTGTCACCTCAGCTCACAGTGATGAAAAAACAATTGAAAAAGTAGTGATAACAAAAAGAAGGCTAATAGAAAGACATATAAGATTGGATAGCAGTTACACTCTTATAACTGAATAAGTATAACTAAATCGAAAGCTCATTGTTATGTTTCTCTAACAAATCTCCTATGCTAAAGAAAAATGTAGCATCTTTTGACCAATGTATAAGCCAAAGTCAATAGTGACCCTTGTCATGTTTATCCATTTGGACAAAATGTTAGTGCATGTGAGTGAGTGTGAGAGAGAAACCTCTTCTTTTTCAGCTAATTGATCAGGATGCATACGTAAGATTTTGACTGAGGTATTCCCCTAAGCTTAAAAGAGTTGAATGGAAGACAAACTCATACACCATTTGAGGAACTTTACTGTTACACATGAAAAGAGAGAAGCTGATGTAGAAAACGTGACACACTTCTACGCTATATTTCATCTATTTTCAGCATTATCAGGAATCGTGAATGCTCGGTCGAAATTGTCACGTTTAGGTTACTGTTCAGGTACCACCTATACAGAGATGAAGATATGCTGGGTACATTTTACGACTAATGTTTGTTCAGAGCTAATACAAGACTGCCATTGTTATCAAGCCTCTGGCATTCTTGTGACTAAAAATTAGTGCTCTACGATGCATTTCAAACTTGTTTTAGCTTGAGAATGATGTTTTTGATGTTCTTGAGAGAACAACATGCTAGAGCAGGTTTCTAAGAGCTTTGATTATCTTTCAGCCACACTAGATTATGGAGCGCTCTTGACTCTTTGTTTTCTTATCTGTATGCATTTAACCCTGTCCCACTAAAAGAAATTCAAATACAAAGACCAAGGATTTCTGCAATTTGCCTATTATATTTAAGTTTCAATCAAATTTAATGTAAGAAGTCGTCGTAAGGAAACCTAACTATATATATAAAGATGATAATACAACTACACTTAAGAGGTAAACATCTAAATTTTTTAACCTATGTAGATTTTGGTAGAAGTTCACAAGATTATAATGTTATTTCATCTCAAGCATAAGATTTAAAACCAACTCAATAACTACAAGAATAACATAAGGGGAGCACATGGAGAAGTCCTGCCTATGGAGATAGATATGAAATAATTATTCTTAAGCAACTAAAAATCAGAAAGGAGAAAAGACAAAAGGCATATCAATGTATTAATATATCAATTGAATAACTAAAAAAACAAAAATATTCAGCAACCCTGTCTGAAAAAATCCACACCTACAGGAAAAAGTTATTCCTCCAAACTATTTGATGAGTTGATGTAGCTCCTAGCCACATCCAAATTTAGTCCTTCATAGACCTGGAAACAGTTGGAAAAATTAGGAATTGTATTGCTTTAGTAACACTATGGAAGGCTATTGTATGAAGCAAGAATTCTCTAATAAATTACACATACAAGTTTCTTGTGAAATTGTTGAAAAGCCTGGCAAAACTTTTCTGCATCAGCTGCACTTACCTATAGAACACATCAATAACAATCAGGTTTCACCATAAGTAATAAATTAACTACACCATTTCTATATCATAGAAGAAGATGCACTTATAATCATTGTAAAAAATATGAATAATTCACTTCCACCACTCATCCAATCCTAATCTCAGATTCAGGGAATGGAAATAGTAGGTAAACACTTCCTAGTCTATGATGGCAAATTGTAATGATGCACTAAAATTCTTTCCATCTGCTATATTGTCATAAAACATCAAAATGTCTTAAAATGCACTTAAGATGTTATAACAAGCACGTATACCTTCCTCCCAGCTGCCAGTTTCAGCTTCTGCCAAAATGCATCTGCAGAACAAATCCATTTGAACAAAATCAATCTGATATTATCACCACTTATTAGCATAACACTAAGGCATCTTAAAAGATGGAATTAAATCAATCCTGTGTCCATCTATTCTGTTAGCATCCATTAGTTTTGAAGTGAAAATTAACTTTTTTTTTTTTTAAAAAAAGAACATGAAGCAATAAAATAACTAGAGTAGGGAGATTGGGGTGGCTTTATTTTAAATATTCCATATTATGTCATAAAAACAACATAAACCATATTTTTCTGTAACACATCCATAAAGTGAAGACTTCTAAAATTCATTGTGAGGGTAGCCTTATTAATAAAATAAGTAGGTGAATTTTGGTGGCACACTAACAGTTGATTGAGCAGAGAATCTACAAAAGTGTAAAGTCTTCATCAGAACAAATAGAAACTGTCAGAATGATATGCCATCCGCATGAAAAGAAAGTCTAAAAATCATTATAATCTCTAGCTAAATGCAGGAAATTTATCTCGTGAAATAGTTCGGTTGAACCAACATACCTTGACTCTCCAGCTGCATTTTATCTTCTTCATTCGAAGCATCTTGCCAACTCTGTCCAAATTTCAAAATAACTTAAGCCCCAACAAAATATACATTCAGTAGGATAGTATGCTGCAGAAAAGAAATTCCTAGTAACAAAAAAGTAATATTAATAAAAGCACTATGGAGCAGTTTTAGCAATAGAACCTCATCCTCGGCCGAACGTGAAGTTAAATTTCTTGAAGAATCCAACTCTGCCTGAAATCAAAGAAGTGTATTTCAAAATCTGGACAAACACAAGCAGCAGCAAAGAAAAAAAATTGCAAAAGCAAAATTTGCTCAATTTACTAAAGGATCAAATGGGTGCAGAAGCATGAAAAGGATGAACTTCTTGCAAAAATGACGGAGAAGAAGAGTTCATTGATCAAAATAAACAGAAATTTATAGTTTGATTTACTTGATAATCGCGAGACCGAACAACCGGGAAAAGATCCAGAAGGCGTCGAAATTCCGTTTCATCCATGACTGCCCTGCCCTGCCCTCACATGGAAAAAAACCTTGAATAATATTAATTATCTCCAACCTTGGGCCTTGGCCCTGGCCCATACTGTCTAGAATTATAAACATATCCATAAGATTATAAATACGATTTTTATACCTAAATAATGATATATTATATATAATTAAGCGTTGGTTTATCTTTTATTTTTAATTATTCAATCATATGATAACATGTTATTATTTATATACAAAATTATGTACAAAAATTGTGCACATAACACTATTCTAAACATATATATAACAAAACAATAATACTATATACATAACTTTTATATACAAATAACTATATATCACCATGTGTTAGATATTATTTTAACTTTAGTTTTCAACTATCCAATTACATTATAATATATTGCTATTTGTACATGTAACACAACTCATACAAAAAATACAATTAATTAAAATTAATAACATTTGAACTAATTAATTAAAATTAATAATATTTTAACAAGTTCAAGGTAAATTATAATTATTTTTTAATCAAATCTTACGAGATTAAAAATCCTTAAAATATAATTTTCTAGGCTCTAAACGATATATTTCTAAGCTCTAAACTTGAACTAAAGTTGGGATATAGTTATGAGGGTTGGTGGGTAGAATTCACCACCATATTTGATTTCTCTCTTATATGATTGTTATCGGTTAAACAAAAATAGTTTATTTTCAAAGAATTACTCTATGATTATAATTCGATTGTGTGAAAAAAAAAGTATACATTACAGATTTTTCATGTTATTGATTTACAAATTGTCTACTCTGCTTTGGTCGGTTGCTGGGCAATTTCTGGCAATGTGATCTGGTTGTCTATACTTAAAACATACTCTTATCAGGCATTCTCCTTGGTGTTGCTTCTCATGTTTCTGACTGACAAGTGGGTATATCAACTTTCTTATGCTTCTTGTTACTCTTCCAATTCTTCATATTCTTACACTGGAATCTCCTCTTCCCCTTGTCAGCTCTCTCTGTCATCTGCTCAGAGCTTTGCCTGGAACCTTCTGGTGTAACTGTTGCACTTAACCTCATGTTTGATCCTGTTCACACCTCCGATTTGAAAGCTCTGTTTAATGCCTCACTATATGTCTGAGGAGATTGTGCCCCTCTCATCACATCTCTAGCTATCTTTGGATTCAACCCAAGGATGAATTTCTTCATTTTTCCTTGCGTTGTACTAGCCATGCACCGAGTGTATCTTGCCAGAGCTTTTAGTTTGGTTGCATACTCATATACAGTGCTAGAGCCCTGTTGCAGATCAATAAACTCACAAACTTTCATATATGTCATATCTGCAATCTTAGACTCTGCATCAAATAGTCATTTGAAATCATCCAGCTCACACCAGCCCCATCTTCTCTCTCTGTGGTCGTCCTCCACCACACTCTGGCATCTCTCTTGAGAAGGTAGCTAGCACACTTAACCTTCTCAGCATCCATCATTGTGAATAGGGACATGATAGTTTCTACAGCATTGAGTCACTGTCTGCCACTTGTGCCGGAAAATCTAGCAGGCTGATGCACACTCAGCAATCTATACACCGGAGGCAGCTGGGTCTGTATCACAAAAGAAAATGCACTTACAAACTTAAAAGAAGCCTGTACCACAGAAGAAGATGCACTTATAAATTTATAACCATTGTAAAAAAAATGAATAACTCATTTCCACCACTCATTCAACTGTAATCTCAGATTCAGGGAATGGAAATAATAGGCAAACATTGTCTTAGTCCACGATGGAAAACTGTAATGATCAACCAAAATGCCTTCAATCTGCTATATTGTTATAAAACATCAAAAAAGTAATTGGAATGCACTTAATAAGATGTTATGACTAGCAAGGTATACCTCCCTCCCAGCTGCCAGTTTCAGCTTCTGCCCAAATGCATCTGCACAACAAATCCATTTGGGCAAAATCAATCTGATAGTCTCACCAATTATTAGCATAACACTAAGGCATCTTAAAAGATATATATTCTATTAACTTCCATTAGTTTTGAAGTGAAAATTAATTTTTTTTTTTTTTTTAAGAACATGAAGCAATCAAATAACTAGAGCAGGCAAGCTGGGGTGGCTTTATTTTCAATATTCCATATTATATCATAAAAACAACATAAACCATATTTTTTCTGTGACATATCCATAAAGTGAAGACTTCCAAAATTCATTGTGAGGGTAACCTCATTAATAAAAGAAGTTGGTGGATTTTGGTGCCACGCTAACAGGTGATTGGGCAGAGAATCTACAGAAGTATAATGTCTTCAAATAATTAGGTTGAAGCAACACATCTGGACTCTCCATCTGCATTTTATCTTCTTCATTCGAAGCATCTTGCCACTCATTTAGTCTCTGTCCAAATTTCAAAATCTACACTCAGCAGGATAGTACACTGAAGAAAAGAAATTACTTGTAACAAAATAATAATAATAATAATAATAATAATAAAAGCAATATGGAGCAGTTTCAGCAATTAAACCTCATCCTGGCTTGAAGAATCCAACTCTGCCTGAAATTAAAGAAGGCAATTTCAAAAGCTCGACAAACACAAGCAGCAGCAAAGGAAAAAAATCCCAAAAGCAAAAATTTCACAATTTACTGAAGGATCAGACGAGTGCGGAAGCAAGGAAAGGATAAACTTTATGCGAAAAAAAGGGAATAAATAGTTGTTGATCATAATAAATAGAAATTTTATAGATTGATTTACTTGATAATCGCGAGATCGAACAACAGTCCAGAAGGCTTCGAAATTCAGTTTCATCCATAGCTGCCCTGCTCTGCTGCCACGTGGATAAAACATTAATAATGTAATCATCTCCAACCTTGGGCCTTGGCCCACACTATTTAGGGCAACAAGCATCAACTTACCAAAAATACAATTTTAATTAAAATTAGAAATATTTAATCACTTCAATGTAAATTATAATTATTTTTACCAAGTCTTCTGAGATTTAAAATTCTTTAAAAAATATTTTTTCTAAGCTCTAAACTTTAAATTAAACTTACTATATAGTTTTGAGGGTTGGTAATATTAACCATTATACTTGATTTCTCTTTTACTCTCTCTTATTGTTCTTATAAAAATTAATGATTGTTATTGAATCACACAAAAATATTTTATTTTCAAAAAAAGTACTCTAATTATAATTCAATCATCTGATAAAAGTATATATTGAAGATATGCTGTCTTAAATAAGTTTTCCTGATCGATTCATTGCCTGAAGTCTATCCAAAAATATAGGGATGGGTGGATAATGTCATCTTTGAAGAGGGAAATGCAACCATACTAAGCTCTCTTCCTCTTCCTCTGCCTTCTTACTGCCCTGTATCTTCGCGATAGGCAACGTAGGAATGCAATTGAGGCTGCTGGTATGGTAGCGTTGCCAAACCAGCTCCATGAGCATGCAGCTCCAACAACAATCCATTAATCGACGACAGAGGTAGTATTTCAAAACTGTTAAGGTTTTGGACCTTCCTCCCAACCATGGAAACTTTCACATACTGTACAGAAAGAAACTCCCTTTTATAGCTTTTTAGGCAGAAATGCAACTTCCTACATTGCACCATAGAAGAGAGACTTATGCAAGAGGAATAAGAAGAGTTCTTTTAGCAGGGAAAATTTGAAACATATAATATCTGACATTATAGACAAATTTCTCTTGTCAAAGATACTTCTTGTGACTGGTTATTCTTGTTAATTATGCTATATCAAATGTAAATTTTTGGCCTTTCTAAAATTATTCATATCGTATACATAAATAGTTATAAACTAACTGATACAAATAAATTGACATATTTTATATGATTGAATAATTTTAAATTAAATTTTTTTTTTAAACTAAAATATGTATAGATTTTCATGGAAAAACTATACTATCAACATATATTATCCAATAAATATTGTCAAAAAAATCTTATAAATTCCTCAAGGTAGGAAAAATAATCATGTGCCCAATTGTTGAAAAGAAATCTACAAAACAAAGAATTCAGATAGTTTTCAGATATGAATAAACATGATCCAATCAAAATTCTTGCAAAAATGCAAAGAGCACATGTAAAATGATACAACAATGACAAGGACGGAAACATTTAATCATTGGCAGAATAAACCTTAAAGAAACTTAATCCCACAATTTCTTCAACTGGAATGTCATAACCATTCTTTTCAATGGCAATATAGTGTTATGATCCAAATGCAATATATAGGACTTAGATCATATATCATAAATAATGAACTTCTAATGTAAAATTTATATGTTTTAGACTTTTCAATCTCAACATTTAGCTTTCGGTTGTAATTCTATCAAGATTATCATCATTTGATATCAAAGTCACCATGCAGCTAAAATAAGAATAAGAACAAGTGTGAAAAGATGTATATTTATAGAGAGAAAGCTATTGATTTTATACAGATTAATTTGTTGTGAAATGATACCTTTTCCAACGCTAGCACTAATAATGATGTGATCAAAGCTTAACCCACAATTTTGGTCATACTGATTCTGTAGTTTCTGCTTCCCCATTGGTCATTTTTATCCAGGTAATAAGACATCAGACAAAACTGTACCCATGGCGGATTTCTGGGAGCATTTTTATCTTCCATCCCCTCATTGGTCACTACCACTCCAAGCAGTTTGTTCAGCTTTTGTTGCACTGCATCGATGGGGGGATAACCGTCAAATAATTTCACCTGTTAAGGATTAAAAATTATAAAATTAATGGAAAAGCAGAACAAGACAGTGAAATATGAGGTTCCAAAGCAAAGATCCTAAGAATTTCAATTAATAGATGTCATTCAATAAGGTAGGTTTGAAACATGATAGAGGAACCTGAGAGTTGCTATGAGAACAGCCCTTCAGCAAAGATGAAACTAGTATAAAGGAAAAACTATGAATGTATATGAACTTAAGAGGTAAAGATGTGCTCACCCCATCTTCGGCATAAACAAAAGCATGGATTCGTGCAGTTGGATCCTCTAGGGTAAGCCTCAGCCCGTACCTCCCAGAATTACAGAGAAGATCCTCAGCCCGACAGGGAAATGCAGCAACAACTCGAACCACACACCTGTATTTAGCAGCCACCTGTTGTCATGCATTAAGTGCGATTAGGCTGTATGCATGGGCCATCAAAAATCCATGCAGATGAAATGAACAAGAATAGCTTAAATCTGTTATAACTAAAACTTGCTGCCTCCTTGAAAAAAAGATTTATGCTTCTGTTTGGGACGGAGATTTTCCATTAAATTGAATATTTCTTGACACAAACTTTGACTTTTTTTTCTCTTCCTTTCTACCTTCTACACTATTTGTCTTTTACCAAACATGAAATGACTTCTATGCCCTCTTGGAAATCATTTCACATTGGACATTAAATAATAAAACTATGTACACAAACAATGTGTACAACTTTGTACACAAACAATGATATGTCATCATGTAATTAGATATTATTTTATCTTTAATTTAAAATTATCCAATCATATAGTGACATATCATTATTTGTGCACATTATTTGTACATATAACACTATTTTGACATTAAAAGGGGCTCCCTGCTGCTCCCAACTTTGCTAACTCAAATTTCTCATCCTTAAACTTCCCAAACAGCTGAATACCATAATTCCAAAAAAGTGGGAAATGCAAATTCTGGATGTCTGTTGGTAACACACCAGGTACATACCTTTGCAAAATATTTTATTGCTTTAACTTGTGGGAATGCATTAATATCATCAAATGTTTCCATGACAGTTCACAATTTAGATGAAGATTTGCTGACAATGCACTAGCAAGGTGAGCTAACTGAGCTAATATGAAAGCTAATTGTGAAACCACCATTGAGAAAAACATAAGAACATAGAGATACTCAGTAGAAGACAAGTCAATTGACAGCCAAAGGACTAAAGAAGTAGTTTAGGAAAGAGAACATTTAGACATAGCATAACCATGTTTGTCTTCAAATTTTGGTTGTCAAAGAACATGTCTTTCATAGCAAAGTTCAATATAACAAAGATAAGAAAACACCTTCTATGTCAATCATGGAGATTAATAGAAAGATAAAGAAAAATATTTCGGAAACATTAAGAGGGGAAAAAACCTTTATATAAGATAGGATACCTTTGAATATGTGAGAACATCCATCAATGTAGCAAATGGCACGCGATTATTGCAGTCAAGCTCTGTTAAAACAAAGAAAGACATGGTTGAACATCAACATGATAACAGAGGTTTCGGGAACAGATATTAGTGTCCATGAGACCAAATCAGACAACAAACAACCAAGAAATTCAAATAGAGAGAGAATGTAATCATTAATAAGCCAAAAATCTAAAACCTGTAACTCCTGAAGTCCAGGGAAAGCACCAATATGGCAACCGGGGATATTTCATTGACATTCGGTTACCAAAAGACCTGAGTTACATAATCATGATACTAACCGTAAAACAATAATTAATATATCAAACTTATACATATCAGTAATAAGTGCATTATGAAACAAAGAGTGAACTAACAATAAACCTTTGTCGCTCCAATATGAGGAAGTCCTCATCTGGCAAATACCGTAGCCTTGTGAAATGTGTCAACAAACCACACCATAATCCTGCATTCACTTTGACATGTACATTTAACATTTTCACCCATTTGCCAGCGTTCAGGAAGTGAAGGATATGCTTTTCAATGTCTCTGTCTATGATCAATCTCAGGATACTTCCAACAGCAGGAAATGAACACAATATATCTTTTGATAGACGAAAGGGCTCCAAATTTAATGGAAGCTCGTCCTCCCTTTCATTTTTTAGCCTAAGGTTCATATTTAACAACATAACATAAACTTTCAGAAAATCTTCAATTTAATAACAAATATGCAAATTAATTATAAAGCAACTACCATTCTAACTTACATTTGTAGTCAAGAAGTACCCTTTTAAAGACTTCACAGATGAAGTCAACTTATTTTGAAAGAACAAGGATTAATGTATCACTTTTACAAATAAGATAACTATTCACCAAAATATTGAAAAAAAAAAGAATAAATAATACTTATGCTACATACTTATGCAATGCAAGTCAAATCACAATTGGATTTCACATATTTTCAGGAGTGGATTTTAAAAAAATGTAACTTGTGAACCTAATTTTAGGTTTTCTTAACAGGGCACTAAGATGAGGTCATTTTTAAGGGTTCAAAATTAAAACAGCATAAACCAAAACTAAGGATTGTAAGAAAAGTGAATATTTGGGTGAAATTAAATTACAAGAATAGTCACTCTCCTCTTTCCAATCCCTCTCTTTTCTGAAAACCAACTCAGGTTTGATCTCTCTCTTCTTCCTATTGCACTTTTCCCTACCCTAAATCCCCTTTTTACCTCATATTATCCTTTTAACTTCTTTCAATAAGCACTGAACTTTAAGTTTATCCAGAAAATAGAGTATCTGAGTTTTACACATGTACATTAAAAAGATGGTAAATTAGTGACAATTAATACTGGAAAAATAATCTATAACAACTCACTTTGAATGAATAAAAGCTGGTCGAGTATCAGTTCCATCCCAAACAAAGGCCATCCATTCACTATTCAGTATTTCGCATACATGGAGTATCTTAGTGTAGCAAAAAGAAATTGGAAGAAAATTGATCAGTAGTTTGCATTAGACAAAAATGAAATATAATAGGCTTAGCATGAAAGTTTTCCAATCAAATAAATCAAGATAAATTCTTGACAAACGATTAACTGGACATAAGGACAAAAAAATAAATTGAACCACCTTGCAAACCAAATTAATGCTCTGACCTTCCTTGATTTCTTTTAACAACGTGAAATTTATAAAATCTATCAAGCACACAAAGTTTGAAACATGTTATCAGAATTACAAAGCATGATTTGAAACTTAGCAACAGGACACTATGCCAAGTAAACAAGGGCATTAGAAAATGAGTATCAGACATCAATAATGCAAGTGCTAATTCTAGTTAATATTATGAATCACCATAGCCATTGGTTGTATGAGGTAGAGATACACGTGAACTTTTTAAGTCAATAAATAATGCAAGTACTGATTCTTTTATTTTATGAAGCAAAATTAACTACATGGAAAACATTATTTTTACAGAATTAAATTGAAAAGGCAACCAAGGTGCAATTCTGAATTCCTCAACTAAAATCACATATAAGTTCTCTAATTCAAATCAACTGAGAGCTTTACTATCGTTAGCATCTTCATATTATAGCCTTTAACATTATGGCTTGCAGGTGGAAATATCAATATGATTAAAAATGAATTCATTGCCATTAATTTATAACTGTGCAAACCTTCCTTGAGTTGAAAACTGTGAAACCATTTTCTCAAGCCTATTATAAGCTTCTTATCGGGCTCTCTTCGATGAAATCTCACAGAAGCTTGGTAAGGGAGGATATCTTCACCATCCTTCCTTTCATACAAAGCAAAGGAAGAAAACTTCTTGTTGAACAGAGCATATGCTTGTCCATCATCAATTTTCATCTGCAGAATTATATCTGCCCATTTAAAGCATTCTAGCCAAAATTTATTTTTTCAAGAAAAATAAAAAAAAAAATCTGTATGAATTGAGAGTGACCACACAAACCAATATGATATTTAATCTAAGCGCAATATACTGCAAAATGCAAGTTGAAGTTAACTATCAATGTTCACAACGATCCTATTGAACTACCCAAAGAACAACAGAATCTTGCGAATGTCATAACCCATAAAATCCTTAAAGCTTTCCAGCCTAAAATTATCCACTCTGTCTTCAATGTAGCATATGAACTAGTATTTAACACCAGTTTTAATCTAAAGTTCGGGAATAATCTTCATAAACCATCTTCCCCTGCAAGTTTTACGGCAGGTATAAATAGCAATTTAAAGTTAGTTTTCAGTCTCTGGACTTTCCTATTGCTTTATTGCCTTGTCACCTTCTCTTTATTCATCTTTCACCAACAAAAGTTCTAAGAACTTCATGAAAGTATTGTTTGTTCTCTAGAAACTCAAAATATGTCAAGGACATGTCACAAAAATGCATCTGATTACTAACATTAAAAGAAGACATAACCTAGAAAAGCACAATGAAAATTATATTGTAATAGAAAGTAAGTCAGTGTAAGTTTATACCATGACATGAGAAAGCAGAATAATGTCCCCAATAGAAGCAATACGAGGTAGCTTTTCCATACTGTCAGCGGAAAAATTAACTGGAATTCCAGCTTGACTATATGATTCGTCAATTATTGTTAGTGCAGAAAAGCTATCTGCAAATGATACATATACACTTGGTGAAAAACTAAGATGACATTTATCCAAAGTTTCAAACTTGGCAGTATAGCAGCTAGTACTTAGTTAAAGCATAATAAGTTTGTTCAGTAAGATTAGTTCAAACACAGCTTAGCAAGTGAAGTTTTTATTAATGAAACATTTTACGAGTAGAACTGTCGACAAAAGTTGTTTGTCTCGGGTATCAAAGATAGAATATAATCTTGTGGACATTTTGCAATTCTCTTAACAAATGATATATTCGCTTATCATAAAAACTCAAAATTGACCCAACTAAACTTCCAGCATGTAAAATTATTAAAAAAAAAAAACCACTTTTGACATAAGATAAAATGCATTTCATGTGAGAACTTCAGCATGGTGCCTATCAACATACATCCTTATTAAATAAAATATATCTTCTTCTCAGACATAATGCTCATTTCTAGGGAGAAAAAGATCTTACCCATCAATTGTTGTTATATTTGTAGCTTTTATATCCTTTCTTTTTCTCATAACACAATAAAAATCATGAATACTCAACAAATTCAAGAAAAGCCGACATCACCCCAGCAAAGAATACCAATCCAATATCACTAAATATATATCCATTATCTTCTCAACAGCTAAATTTTAATTTAAAGACAGGAGAGCTAATAAAACAAATTATTCTTTTGAACTAAAAACTTTGTGAACTGTGTAAAACATAAATAAATCAACAATAAAACTACATGCACTAACAATGATTATTAATTAGACAATTTTGAATTAGGAATAAAGTAACATCGAATCAACTGGCTCAGCATTTACACCTTACAAAAGCATTCATCATTCTACAGCCAAACAATTAGTGGCAGCCGTAAGTCCGGCCTTTTTGTCATCACCGCCAGCCATAATAAGCAATCAGTTTCCAAACACTCATTGTTAACTACAAAAGGATTAAAAAAAATAAGAATAACTAGAAGAATTTTAAGAGGTTATTAGTGATTACCAGAGCCTCGGTTTTCCATATAGCAACCAACCTCCAGAATAACGCCAATTAAGCTAACTTTCTGGTGTATACAAAAAACGGCATCGTTTAGCTTGAGATACCTATAGTCGTCTTTATCGTCCATCTCTCGCTGTTACTACGTCTACGAAAAACTAGGGTTTGGGGAGAGGTTTTGGGGAAGGATGAACAGGATTCGAAATTTTGAATGATAAATGTACCGGGAAAGAATAACTTGAATTAAAAATTTTGGTTTGGGTATCCAAATTTAAAGGAGTATCTTAAAAAATTGACTGTGGATATAAATTATTTTTATATTTAATAAAATTTGATAAAAATAAATAATTATAATATTTAATTATGAATAATAAAAAAATATTAATAAATTATTTTATTTAAATATTTTTTATATAATTATTTTAAAATGTTTTTTTATATTATTTGTTATATTAATAAAAATATAATTATTTTTATCTTAAAAAATTAATAAATAAGAATATAATTATAATAAAATTAAAATTATTTTAGTAATTTTTTAATATCTAAAATGAAGGTGGTAATCATATTATCACATATATTACTTGTTATATTAACATTAATAATAAAATATTACCGTAATTTTTTATTATTGATAAAACAAAAAAATAATATAAATAATAAAAAATAAATTATTAAGGCATTTTTTGCAAACCTAAAGTACTAAATATACCCTAAATTATATATAGTATCTAGACCCCTTTTTCTACCATTCACAACTTGCACACCTACTCAAAAATTTTCTCTCCTCCTAATTTCAATTATTTTGACTACAATTCATCGATCTCATTCAATTTTTACTCATAATCATCTTGAAAATGGTTTCACAACTAGTGGTTGTATTGTTTTCTCTTAGTTTTTGGGTTTGTTTTAGATTTTGTTAGGGTTTACAATTTCCAACTTCATAATCATGTGTTTCGGTTTCAAAATTGTTCTTAGTTAAGGCAAAATGTGTGTTCATTTGTTTGGGTCCTGATTTAAGTTTGTTAACTAATTTTTGCCACTAGAAAATGAAGAAGTTGGAGTTTTTTGTCAACTTAGGCTTTAAGATTTGAAATATGCTAAGTAAAATTATGTTTTTTTTTAGTAAGAAATAGTTACTATGCATTCGGAAAAAACAAAGATTTTAGGTAGTATATTTCAATGATGTTGGTTGAAAATGATGAAATTTGAGTTTTTTGGTCGATGCTATCAGTGGTGGTGTAGGCAAAACGTGTCTAGAACCCGATTTACTACTACTTAGTTGTAAAAATGGTATGTTAAGTCCCAGGCATGACCAGTGGTAGGTCGGTAGTGCCTAGGGCCTAACCTACCACTATTTAGTTATAAAATTGGTAGGCTATATAAAAGTGTGTCTGGAACCCAATCTATCATCTGATGACGAAATTAACATTAATTAACAAAAGTTACTATTCACAACAATATTCATGGTGTTATTTACAAATTCGTTAAATGATACTATATAGTTAACGTTAGGTGTTAGAATTAATAGAAATTCTAATATAGTGACAAAAATTTATGTTTCCGTTAGGTTTTGCGTTAAAGTTAATGAAATAGTGACAATTTTTTTCATTAAAAGGCCTATTTTTTTATTTATACTTGGTCTAATATTAGTAGTTGTTAGCTTTGTTTACTAACATAAAAATGGTTTTTATTGTTTTTTTTTGTTGTAGAGAAATCTTGTGTCAATTAGTGCAAAAACGTGTACAAATTTTGTGAGGCCTACCAATTTCAAGTCCAATTGACTATTTGAGGGCACAAGGACACAATTCCAAACATCCAAGCAAAACTATTTATTATGTAGAGGAAAATATTCAGGATAACATATTTTGGGTATTTTTTAAACTTGGGAAAACATCATTTTAATGTTGCATTTATACACTTGGTGTAATGATGACTACCACATCAGACTATTTGGTCCGAGGGCAACATTTTTGTAATATCGAAGTCAAAATAGACACGTAACATAAGAAATTGAAGTCTTAAATCTAAAACTTAGCTAAATTTTCTTAGAATCCAATCACTTTTAGTGAAATTCTTCACAAAAAGATTTTCTAAACAAGATACTAGGTGCTTCACCAATGAAACTAACAAAATAAGACCAATAACCTTCGTGTATCTCTATAACCTGATCCTCCTATCTCACAGATGAAGGTTTTTCTCCTCCTCCCCTCCAAAATCCTCCTCCCACCTTTAAAGTGTTAGTTACAAAACAAAGATCTCATAGTTAAAGCTTTCAAAATGTCTATTCATTAGAGTCATGGGTAAAAACTGAATTTTCTAATCAATGCATCGATTCTCAGAGTGGATCCTTAAGCAATGATAAAGCCCACATAAGATCATTAGCCTACCCATAACTCTCTTAATTTAACCCACAGAAAAGAACGATTGACAAGTCTTAATGACAATATCTAATAAAAATCAAATTTTGATCAACCACTAAAGGAAAGGGTTGATGGTGTCGAAAAATGAGCAAGAGCAAAGGATCTCCCACGCAACCACAAATTAAAAAAAAAAAAAGAGAGATGTTGACAATATCACTGAAAAGGGAGAAGGCATTGACAAGATGGAGATTATAACGTAAAAGTTAATCACCAAGAAGAATAGTTATTGGAAAGAGAGAATGCAATTGTAGGGATGTAACTATAATTTTTTTAAATATAAGGGACTAGCTATACTGAGGAAAAAAAAAGAAACCATAGCAAGGGCATTTCCCTTATTGCTAACAGATTTCACTAACAATAATGATTAACGGGTGGGTAATTGAATTTTTTAAAATTAATGAATGAGATTTTATCAATGGACTACCCTTGTGTGGGAATAAGTTTTTTGGCGTAAAAAAAAAACATTAAACAGATTTAAATAGAATAGACCAACGTTTTGGGTATTAAATAGATTAAGCTAATACTTTACAATTTAATGAAAATACCTATATATAAACAAGTCTTGAATTCATTTCTAATTTTGAAACTTACATTCTCACCCTGCATACTCAAAACTCAACACTCAGGCATTATTCACTGATCACAAATCCGGTGATTTCGTTCAATTTTCAACAAAAAATGGCAAAAAAGTTAGTAAATAGTTTTTTTTAATCATGTTTAATAGCTTATAGCATAGAAGTTTAAACATTTTAGTATAGATTTAAGGTGTTCTAGAGCTCGGTGTTGTTGATTTATTATTATTATTTTAAAAATTGCTTGAATCCTTTGCAATTTAGATGAAATTTGTTAATAAATGTGTGTTAAAATAAGTGTAAAATTGATTGATGTTAAAATTAGGTTTGAAAATGATATATTTAGGATGATTCAATCACCACGCATGATTCACAGTCATCACACAAGTTACACATGGTGGTTAGAGTTGAAAATAAGAATTTTCTTGATATTTTGTAACCACGTGTGACCCATATGGTGGGGTGTTTTGGCTATTTTTAAGTACGTTGTGAGAGAGGTATATAATATGAAATTGGTTTGTGTGACTCATGTTTGTAATCCACCATGTGGGACAAACACGGTGGGAGTTTTTGTTTATTTTTCGTCACACTTGTTTTATTCGGTATTTCAGTATTTTTCAATTTGAGAGTTGTTTTATATTTTCCAATTTCGGGCTTCTGATATTTTTCATTGGGATATTTGTTATTTTTTAAATTAGAGTATTTTAACGTATAATTTTTAAATTTTTTGTTTGTTTTTTTGAATAATGCATATATTAAGAAAATTAACCTATTTTTATTTATTTTCTTGTTGAATCTTACTTCAAGACATAAAAGAAAGGGCGTACATGCATTCAGAGATTTTAAATTTATATCGGTATTGTCATATTATAGACAAGTTAACATTGCATACATTATTATTAATTTAACATATATGTCAACTTGAATACTACATATGTGTCATCATTTTAAATCTTTTCATATGATACAGCACATTACTAAAACTTTGCTATTCCCGTTATTATTAGGCGTAACATGCGGATGAAAGTTTTATTTTCACATGTTTTTTGTTTGCTTCTTTTTCTAGTTGAATTATGAGTACTCATTTTAAATATATAAAAAGATACATATTTGATACGTGTTATCAAGTGATTAAGTGATTTTGAATTTAGAAAAAAGTAACACTCAATCACATGAGGGTGTATCATGTGTGTACTCAAAAGTAATTAAATGATTTTGAATTAAAGGAAAAGTAACACTCAATTATATAAGAACGCATTATGTGTATACTCAAAAGTGTATATATATAGTATTATTATTTTTTTATAACCGAAGACTCTGCTTGACCGAATCTATTACCACTACACTAGATAAATTAAAATTTTAAAAGTATAAAAAAAATTAAATTTTAATACTCTATCAATTTTGTTAACTCTTTGCGTTACAGGTGTCCATTGGCTCGGTGGCTTAATTTTAATAAAAAATTAATTTTTAATATTATAATTATTAATTAATTAATTTTTAATATTATATAAATAGTAACAGACCACTCCACAAGCCTTGTATCTAAGCCCATGAGCCAAGCCCTGTATGTTATACTACCAGATCGTGGGCTGGTCTAACCCAATGAACACCTCTATTTGAGGTCGTACATACATTAATGTTTCTTTTGATTTTGTATTGGTTCTTGTAGCCATATGGTGATTATATTATAAATTTACAAAGAATTGAACACACGCGCACACACACAAATATCTATGTGCCTACCAAGTTAATTACAGTCGTCACATAACCCCACTTAATTGTTATTTCTCCGAACCTCTTGATCAAAGTTAACAAATCCACTTGTCTTTTTTTTTAAGCAAAATCATGATACTCAAAAAACTTTTATTCATTATTCTTACCATGTTACAGATTTTATGCACTGTTAATTCTTAGCATGAACACCTAATCAATAAATCAAATAAAAAATCTACATCCTGCAGGAGAAAATTAAAACTACAAAGCAAAGTTTTATCCATCAACTTTCATATAAAAAAGGCCAAAAAAAGGGAGGGGGGTTGGAAGGGGAACCATGCTTCTCTTCAACATATAATGCCTGAATCATTGTGCCTTTCGTGGGGTTTGAAATTTACTGGGCTATAAATTTCGCCGGGAAAGCTCCCATATTGATATGAATAGAAGAAAATTGATGAAGATTGAAGCTATGTTAATACTTATCTATTATGTAAGGGATTTGGACCAGTGTGTATTCTTCTCTTCTCATCACTTAAACTTGGATCATCATCTTCATTTTCCTCTCTTCCAAACCCCTCACTACTTTCCAAACAAGTTGCACGCAACGGATCACAAGTTGACAAAGAGTTGAAGCTCCCATATTCACGATTATCAGAAACCTTGGCAGCTGATGAAGTTTTACCTATGAGTAACAGCACCAGAAGCAGTAGAAAGAAGCAAACGTACTCTTTTCTTATGCCCATCTGTGCTTAGATTCAGATCATGCATGCATGGGAAGAAATTATTTTCTTGTAACTCAAAACCCTAGAAGGGCAAGAAATAAGAAGCAACTTTTTGGGTTAAATCTGATATTCAAAAATATGAAGGAAACTAGAAAGGGAAAGCTATAGCTGAAGTGGGGAAGGGAGAAGAAGTATTATATGTCTGTCTGTGTGTGCTTTCCCTTTGTAGCTATCACTGATATATGTCCTTTTTTTTTTTACTGTAAGCGTTAGCTTACAGCATGTCTAGTTTTCTTTTTCATTTACTTTTTCGAAGGGTGAGGGCTGGCCTTGAAATTTGAGCTCTGAAAACGAAGAGAGTCAACAAGGCATATAGAGTTAGGTGGCTGCTGAGTCGACAATAAATAACGGACCAGTAGTAAGAAAAGGCAGAGCGTCGCTGTTCCTTTTGGAGATCTGGGTTATTTACAGTCACTGAACCAGACCATTAGTTTACTAAAAATGGTTGATACAAATTCATAATACCGATTGAAATTTCCATCATGGAGTTGTGTCTTCTGCAAGAAGCTAGCTTGTTTGTTTATGCTGATCATAATTGTAATATTAGAATTAGTTTTAGTTAACTCAAGTCAAAAAGATAGGAGGAATACTTGATTGCTGGAGTGAAACGCTAAGAGACAAAATTGGAAAACAAAACATCATGTTGTCTTCAACACTTTGTATTAGAGGTGGCAGTGCTCCGGCCGGCCGCTCCAGATGCGGCCCACCGTTCTCATGTGATGGGCTATGTTAAGATCCGTCACTGGATGCGCTTAATCAGTTGGCTTAGAAAATAAAATTTTTATTTTTAATTATATAAAAAATTATTATTATTTTGGATGGTTATAATAGCCGGTTGTATGAGATGGATTGACCCATTCAAAAAAATATTTAAAAAATAATCCAACAGTACCGATTTGTGCTTGGTCTCCCCACGTCTTACCTTATGCTCGGGGACTTTATTAGATATGAATCAAATTAAGTCTGAATATCTTTTATCTTGAGTTTGAGTTAAATGAAAAATGGTTTATTTAAGTTCGTCAAATCAAAATTAAAGATAATTTGAGTTTGATTTGAATGAAAATATTCAATTTGAGTTTAACTCGAATTTATAGTTTAAATCAATGGCTCGATATATAGCATAAATTCATAACTCTTTGACAAAAATAATATCATTTAATAATTACTTAAGATAATTTAAATCAAATTATAAATTAAGTTCAAACTAAATTAAACCATCTACTCAATTTGTAGGTTCAACTGAATCGAACTCTCTCTAATTTAAGTTTAGTTCAGTTTCAAAATGAGTCAAACCTCTTAACTCAAAATTATTTTAAATTTGAACTAAATAAATTTGAATCAAATTGAATAGACTTTCACATATGAGTTAATTCAGTTTGAATTTAATCTTAACCCCGTGACATAGGACTTGTGGGCTTGACACTACCCTAGGTTTTCTGTGCTGGTCTAAACAGGCTGGGCAAAAAAAAGGCTGTGATTTCAATCTCTACTTTGTATAATCACAAATTCAAGAAAGACAAATCATCCTCGAACTCTAGGATAGCTAATGGATTTCGCCCAATGACCCAAAAAACCTTTTTAGTTTTCATTATCTAATTATATTGATAAAATGGGCCAAAGCCCAAAAAATAATTTAGGCCTTTTAATCCGCAATCTGAGTTCAGAAGAACTGTGATGATAATAAAGTGAGTATTCAAAATCAGATTACTCTGAAATTGAATCCCACTCTGTTAATGGGTACACTGCTACATTCCCAGATCCATCCCAACCTACAAACCCATTATGGTTTCCATTACATCCTCACCTTCTCCTCCAAACTCAGACCTATTTTTGCAAAAACATTCTCTACATTTACAAACAGACGTATAAGTTCAAGTGGACCATCAGAGATTAGGGCTACTAAGGTCTCCGATGCCACCCGATTTAAACAAAACTGGCTCGATTCTCTCACTATCCCTCCTCTTGAAATCAAAACCCAAACCATTGATGATTCCAACTGGGTTCTGGGTATCGACCCGGATCTTTCCGGTGCTATTGCCGTCTTGAAAACCAACCAAACCGGTTCGTCGGCTCAGGTGATTTACTGCATTTCTTTTAACCTTTAGTTGAGTTATAAATGTTATTATGATTTCTATTATTGACTTTCACCATAAATGTTTTTAAATATTTGTTGTTGCGAGTTATTAATAAACCTGTTGTTTGCAGTTTAATGTTAAATGCCGTTGACATGCTCAAGTAGTATTTGGTGGTGGTTTATTGTAAGTGGCAACCAGGCATGGTCCAGGTGTCTACCAATAAAGTATGGTAGGGACCTTTACATGGCTGGGAAAGAAAATAAAGGAGTTCATCGTTGCTTGATAATCTGCATTTAGTGTTTAGTCGAGCTACATCTGGATTCCACATTTATTTCTTTCTTTCTTTTGGTTTCTTTATTTTTTTTTACTAAATCTCTTTTAGTACGCTTGAGAAGCTCGAGTTTACAATCTTTAGGAAGCAGAAAGATCCTGTTACTTTGCCAGGGACGTGATCCTGAGGTTTTTTTTTTTTTTTTTGTCGAACTGTCTTTATTACCTCTTCTTTTATTTTTTGCTAGCTGTATTTTATGTGTTTCAGTCCCTTCTTCTTTGGTGGTAGAAAATGTGAATTTGTTTTTGTCATGTTTAAGATGTTTTTGATGGATTTGACATTATATTCTTGACCATGCCATGGTTTTGTTTTGTGAGACGTGGTTTGAGCTGTCAGGTGATATGACGTTTTCATTGATATCTTACAGGTATTTGATTCTCCTCACTTGCCAATTTTGGTTGGTGGAAGAGTTCGAAAACGTTTAGATGCCAAGGCCATTGTTCTGTTGCTTCGGAGCTTAGATGCTCCAGTTGGTATGACTTCACTATGTTTCTCCACAATCCCTTCCCCTCTATCCTCTTCCCTTGTAGTGTTTGTGTTTGTTTTTGAAGGTGGGATGAGTATGCAATAATGGCCACATAATATAATCTTTTCTTCCATTGTTAACATGAAAGGTTGCCTAATAATGTAAGATATTGATTTAAGTGCAATGCAGTATTTGCCAACATTTTTTTAGACCTTACTTATTACTGAAAGCAGTACTTAAATTATTTTAGGTATGCCTTATTGGCTTTGTAAGCTTTCATACTTCATTGTTTGGTGGGGGCTCTAGTTTCAAACTCAGCTTGTTGGGAGATTTCTGTTTAATTAGCTTTGCTGTTTCAGTTGGCCTTAATCTATCATTTGGAATTCCAAGATGTTTTAATTATGCTTAAGATGTATTGATACTGGTACATCGTTTCTTTTTTCTTTGTATAATTGATTGTTTAATCCCTTTTTTTAAGTTGAATTTCACTATACTTTGATGTACTTTCTAGATAATGACTTTTCTTATCTTATCTGCAGTATATATATGTTTTTGCTGTTATGAAGATTATGTCTCCTTGTGAAGCAATTTTTTTTCTTTCTTGAGCTTTGTACATGTGTAATGATTTATGCTGTTCTTATTTTAGGAACAACTGCATATATAGAGCAATCAACCCCTTATCCAAAAGATGGGAAACAGGTTTGTGGCAGTTCCTCTTTTTAGGAGATTTCATTTGGACAGTTCAATTTCTTTCTTGGATGATGGTATCACGTTGTTGTACCTATTTCTTGTATCTTTCACATCTGGCCTTGTATTGATGGCCAGCATTTTAACAGAAGTTATGCTTTCTACATGAACACAATTCTTTAGTTATAGGCTTATCATAGATGTCATGTGGTTTTGCATTCGTTTAGTTTTATGGCATCTTTTTTCTGAAATCTAAAGAAGTAAACAAATATTCCATTTTTTGCTTTTTTTTTTGGGGGGGTTGATAGTGTTGGCTTTTTCTTTACTGAAGGGTTGGTGGTCTGGAGGATTTGGATATGGATTATGGATTGGGATATTAGTTGCCTCTGGCTTTTCTGTAGTTCCAGTAACATCTGCGACGTGGAAGAATGAGTTTGAACTGTCAGGAAGTACCGCTGCAAAGGTTTGTATATATTTTCACATTTGAGCTCTCTTATGAGTATATTGAGTCATAAAATGGAGACTATTATTATCCCTAAAACCAATATTTGACATGCAAATCTTATTTGTCATTAAGTGTAATCCATGAGGAAGGGTTTCCAAAAATAATAGTCAAGAAAGCTGCAGAGAGTTGGAGGATAAATAGCAAAGTCGCTAGGATTCTATCTGCTAAGAGCTGCATACTTTATGTGAGCCATAGAAAATTGTCTTAAGAAGAGACCATACTAGCTAGAAGACAAGGTGGCACTGTGGATCAATTCATGAGAGACAACATTTCTCAACCAAAATTCATATTTGATTGCAACACTCTTTTTGTGGGAAACCCTTTGTTGCTCACTTTTTATTGAACTCATCTTTTTAATTGATTGGATCTTATACCCCTCATTTATTTGTATAGTTGATAAATTTTTTGGCAGGATGATAGTAGGAGGCTTGCATCCACATTATTTCCATCTTTGAGTTCCCAACTGAGACGGAAAAAGGATCATGGTATGTCATTTTTTCCCCTTGGCTATAATATGCTTTTATAAATTTTTTCTTCCATTTATTGGAGTGTGAACTTGGTAACCGCTGCATATCATCAGCTTTTTTTTTTCAACATTACCTTTTCAATCAAATTTTTATTAGTAGAATCATGTAAGTGCTGAGATTGTGGGAAGTTATATTCTGGCAGAGGAATGACGGCACAAAGCTAGTTGTGTAGATCATTTTGTGAGCTAAAACTCCTGTACAAATGATTTATGTTCACCCTGACTTTCTACCACTCAAGATTTTTCTTTGCGAAGTTACATGAGTCTGTTAGGAACCTCTAAACGAAAGAACAATTATTCCGATGTGAATAATGCTAATGTTGGCAACAAGATGTATCAACTCCTCCTAAAGGTTGTAGCATCTTGCCAAAGACAATTTTTCTCTTCTCTCTCTATGCCAACCATCCCTATTTATTCTTCCAATATCCTAATCTTTAAATTCAAATATTGTCTTAATAAAATATATTCGTAATTAATTATAATAATGATAATAATTTTATTATTATTATTATCTGATCGTATTAGAGTCATATTGTACTTATTCTTCATGCTGACTGCCTGATTTGTAGCGAACAAACATTTCTAATGATGAGTTACCCCTTTTCAAGGATTATCTATTGGGGCCAATTCCTAATCTCTTCAGATCTTCAAGGAGCCAGTGCTTGCTTGAGTAGCCCCTTTGAGTTTTTTCAATTAGACCGGTAAAATTATGTTGGTTGTTATGTCTTGCTAGGTTTTCATATAGATCAAATGAAATGAGGAGCAAAATTCTTGTGTCAAGCCTCTGGAATTGCCATGGTGAGTTCATTTATATATGATAGTGTCTCTGGTTTTGCATGTATCATTCCTGAGGATTATGAAACATCTTTTGGCTTGAATGTGGTACTTTTGCTCAATCCTTTAAAAATTGGACACAGAAAAGTAAATCAACACAATTGGGGCAGGGATCAGTCCGTTTCGGACGAGCTTATAATGGGTTGACTCATCTCAAATGTTCGATGGCTCCAAAAAAAACACAGCTAAGGCAAGAGATAACAAAAATAAGCTGCCATAATCATTTTCAGGATTATCGCAGTCTGCATGTCGCAATCCAACTAACCACCAAAAAAGCTAGGAGACTTCCCTTGAAATGTTCATGTACTATGCCAGCCATCCCACATCTTCTTTTTATTTTGTAAACTTTCATTTCAAGATAGATTGTTCTTTATCAAACTGCAGGAAGGGCGGAGGCTCTTCTGATTGCTGCATATGGAAAAGGTCTGAAGCCAGACTCATCGTGCTTCTCCAAAGAATTGGTTGGTTTAAAAGAGAAAGTTGTCCTTTCAAACGATGTGGTACCTTGTGAAGAATGATCTGCTAACAGAAAATTAGCCTCTTCAATACAGAGATATCGATGTTCTTCCGGGTTCTGAACATCTGTAAGGGTGTGAATGACAAATTATTGTATGAGAAGTAGCACTGGAGATGAAGTAACAAGATCAGATTCTTGAAGATTGCTATTTATTATGACCCGTCTGCACTGGAGTCTTATTGTTGTCAAGTAGTTACGACAAAATATCACTGATACATTTCATTGTAGCTCAGTATTGTAATTGTGGAGTGGTTATGTTAAAATATCACTACTTTCATTGTAGCTCAGAAACCTTAGGTGTAGTCTAGATAGAACATCAAGGAATTGTTGAACTAGCGGCAATCTGTGAAATGAAGTTGGAGTATTTATTTGGGTTAGGAGTACTGGGTGACCTATATGAAAATAGACTTGAAATTTGTTTTTAGCAATAGCTCTATGAGTGTTCTCCCATTCCTGACTTCCCTAGAGCCTCTGCTAACATAGTCGAGAAAGTGACGGGTTCTCTGCCCTTGTGGGGATGAAGTTACAGAAGTTTTGAGAAATCGAAAAAAGGTCACGGTGTGGTGACTTGCTTTAAGGGGTTTTCACTTATGAATAGTGATATATGTATTCATTTTGAATAATATGTTGAGACAAGTGGATAGATTCTATATAATGAAATTCCAAAAATAATAAAACTATGTATACATTATTGAGTGCATAATTAAATACATAATTGATGTATCATTAGGTAATTATGAATTAAAGATAAAATAACATTAAATAATAAATCATGTATATAAATAATGATATATTTTTATATGATTTGATAATTTTAAATTAAAGATAAAATTTTATCAAATCATATAAAAATTCATTAATTGTGTACTAAAAAATAAATATATATAACATTACTCTTTCAGAAAAGAAACAATTACATTGCAAGACTCTTAGGGGTTATTTGGTTTGAGTAATGTTTTATTATCAAAACAGAAAGATTACCTTGAAGATAGATTACTCAGAAGATAGATTACTCAGAAGATTACTGGGTATAAATGATTATTATGTTTGATAAAATTTGATAAGTATAAATAATTATTGTGTTTGATTAAAGGTAATAAAAGATTACTAATAAATTATTTTACTTAAATACCCTTTAATATAATTATTTTTAAATATTTTTTATATTATTTATCATATTAATTAAAAATAAATTTATTTTTGTTTCAAAAAATTAATAAATAATAATATAATTATAATAAAATCAGATTACCATCTATATTATCTGCCACGTCAGCATTGGTAATAGAAAATTACTGTAATATTTTATTACTGACAAACCAAACAAAAAAATAAAAGATATATTATCAAAGTAATCTTAAAATCCAAGAACCAAACGCCCCCTTAGGATAATGGTATCTCAATGAATAGTTTGAGTGATAAAAAAATTTACATATAAAAGAATATAAATTTAAATTTTATGTAATAATATTTTAAAATCAAACTCTTAATCCATCTATTAATATTTTAAAGCCGATAAAAGACTTTTCTGGATCAAATATTTTAATGAACACATTATGAAAAAGGTGCTCGGATAGGCAGATGGTGATGTTGTAGTAGAAAAAATGGGTTTTTCTCTAACCCCTTATTTCTTAATTTCAAGAACTTGTATTGGATGTGATTTTTCGTGTGTATTTTTAAGAAGAGAGGACCCATTTTTAATTTTTTGTTTCTTAATTCGGTACATTCATTAATTAAACAAATACATTAATAAACTTTCATAATTAATGTGTAATTTGTAACCGCCACACATTTTAAAGACTCTTTAATAAAATGATTAAAAAACCCAACAAAATAGAACTTGCTTATTTATAAGGCAAAAGGGGTTATTCCCATTCCCAACTTAAGATTTGTTAATTATTAAAAACTTAATTCTTATTTATTGAGAATTAAAATTAATTAAATTAATTAAATTTTAAAGATAAAATTATTATTTAATCAATAATATATTAAAAATAATAAAATTTATTCTTTTTTTTAATTTAAAAAATTAATAATTTTTTTAATCCTAAAACTTACATCCCCCTCTTCACCCCCTAAGGTTTCAAAAGTTAAGGGAGTATTTTCTAGAGAAAAACAGTTTCTCCCTTGCTCTCTCTCCTTTTTAACGTTGTTTTTCTCTCTGATGGTTTTTTGACGTGCTCTTCGATGTCAAAAATAGTATTATTTACAGATATATATATCGTTATATAATTAAATTTTATTTTATTTTTAATTTAAAATTATTTAATTATATGATAATATATTATTATTTATGTATAATTTATACTCATTGATGCACAAATTTATATGTATATAATTTTATTGTATTTTTTTAATTTCATCATTGCAAATCTTTACTATTTTTAATCAAATTAACGCCTAAATGACCCATTAGACTTCTTGATGCTCTTGTAAAATAACTTTCTCATGCATAAAACCAAAAAGCAGGGAATCTTTAGGTGCTTAATTAGATAACTAGGACATGTCACGGGTCAGTAATTTTTTAACTTGGTGATTCATATAATCTTGTCCCTTCTACCCCAAAAAAATAACAGTTAAATTATAAGTCAACGGCATTTGGGATGTTTGATTCTGTTTGTGACCATTTTCTTCACTTACCTAAATTGGATTACAAGGTCGACTGTGTACAAAAGGGCAGCATATTCCTTATCTGTCAAAAACACAGTGTAAAAACCCTGATTTGATCTCCGTTTTATATTTTAATAAAATTATGTATACTCATTTTTAATATATAAATTGTTACATATTTAATATGTGTTATCAAATTGTTAGATGATTTTAAATTAAAAATAAAATAATATTTATTCATATGATAATATATCATATATGTATTATTCAAAAGTGGGAATACGTTGTTTATAATCACCTATTATATTTTAGAATACAGACCCATTTGTCCCACTCCTCACATGAATGCATTATTGACTTGGCATGCTAGAATAAATCTTATTAATTTGAACGATGCCTTGGAATCATATGAAAGCCCTGCCTAGTGCCCTTCTTAAATTATTATAACAAATGCTGTCCTTTTATTCAGAAGAAAAACTCTCTCCACAATCATATTTTTAGTGCCAAAGTTTCAATCAAATTATGGAAACTATGACAACTGATCAAGATTCTTTCTATATGAGTGCACCCACCAGCCCTGACGGTTTGAGCTTCTATAGTGTTCCAACTAGCCCGATTAGAAAGCCTTCGAAATCTTTTTATGATGCTGAAAGCGAGCCAACTACACCACTATCCCATGAAGATGCAAGTTCTGGTTTCATCGACTTCGAATTCGATACAAGTCGTTTTAATCTTGCAGTTTATGACAACAAATTCGAAACGAGCCCGACTTTTGAGATACCATGCGTGCAAGTGCAACAGAAGCAAAAACAGCAGCAGAAGTGCACAGGGTCATCACTTACTGCCATGGCATTTGCTGATGAACTTTTTTGTGATGGGAAAGTCATGCCGCTTAAGCCTCCTCCATGCCTTCAATATTGTAATAGTGTTGGATGTAGCTCAACTTTGACTTCACCTAGGTCCCCTAGTGGGAGGCTGAAATTTTCATTTCAACGTAGGAGCTTGTGGAATGATGATTTTGATCCATTCATGGCGGCGTTGGAGATTGTCAAGGAAGAGCAAAAAGAAAAAACTCAGAGACGTGCTCGCTCTATGTCACCACTACTAGCCAGGAGCCCAGAAGAGCATGGTAATGGCTCAATTAGCTTAAAAAATCATCAAGGCATCAAGCAATCAAGATCAGATTTAGATTGGCACACGGAGCTCAGTGCCTCTGGGCCATGTTCAATGTGGGAACCTAATCAGAAAGGGAATATGGGTCGTCATGAACAGAGAATTCCCATAAGGCTTTCTGAGCCCAAAGGAATATTGTATGCTAGACGTGCGAGGATTGCAAAAATGGGCCATGAAAAGCCGGAAAAGCCCAGTTTAAGAAAAGAGCCGGAGTCCGGTGAGACCGGAGAGTGCCTTAAAGAAGCTGAAGGGAGAAATAGAAGGAGATCAAAGAGGCAAAAAATTAAGAAATTTCTACTCAGGAGTACTGGGAGAACTTGTAATGAGGAACAGAAAAAAGATGAAAGTGATAGATTTTCTGAGAGAAGTTACTCAAGGAACCTCAGCTTTAAGTCCATGAAATTAGCCCAGTACAATGAAGAGAAGAGGGTATCTGAAGTGACCAAAATTTCAACAATCCAAGACAGGCCTAAGATTTTTCCTTGCATGGGTTTTAGAACAACGTATGCGGATTAACACATTCGGTACATAATTAATTATTAATGCACTTTTCGCCCTAGTTAGTAATCTATGTATTATTCGTATATTAAATATGTTCAAAAGGATTTTTAAATTTAAAATATATTAAATACGTATTTTATACCCTTCTCGTATTAAATATGAATTATACGCTATATATTATATTTGCTATTTTTTTAAATTTTTGGTTAAATTTAAAATACAAAATTATTTTTTCTATTTTTAATTCTCAATCCTAATTTTACGTTTTCCTCCTTGTGCTTTATATAAAGATTCACTTTGATGTGAAGTTTGAAATTCAAGTGAATTAATTTGTTTATTTTTCTCAACTAATTGATACGTTACTTTTGTATAAAAAATTTTGATTATATATTATATTATATTAGGTTTAATAATTAATTAAATATTTTACATTTGAATTGTTATATTGATTTTCAATAAGAAATTCGAGAAAAATATTAAAATTATTATGATATTGTTGTATTTTTAGAAACATATTATTGACGATGTGTCACATTATATCTGTATATATACGTTCCGTACTTTTCTTGTATGCAAATTTTAGGGGTTGACTTACAATTCCAACAGCAAATCAAGCAAAACTGGAAAATTAAATTTAATTGATAGACATTATATAAATATTAAAGGAGACATGAGTATCTCACACGTTTTTGTAGCTCTTCACTTTAGATTAGTCCTGACCACGGTACCGAAACCACCGGTTTACGGTTCGAAAAAATAAGGACTTTAAATCGAAACTGTAATAAAACGGTTTGTAACCGATTCAGAATCGACGGTTCTAGTTCATGATCTCGATTTTGAACCCACGGTTTCGATTCGAAACCGATATCGAACCGTCAATTATAATATATGATCTTGATTTTATTTTTAAATTTTTAATTATAATAATTGAAAATTAAAAGAAAAGCTTGGACTTAAATTTTCAATTAAGCTTCCTACGTATCTTCTTGGTGTTTAGAAGAATTAATAGCCGACAATACCCCCTTATCTTATCATTCACCTCCGTTATCTTGACTATTATTTCTCGTTATCGAACTATTCGTAGTTAAATCAAGCGATTCTTTATTGAAGTCCACTTTTATATCTTGTTGGCGTAATTCGACTCTTAAACTATCCACTTTTATATAATAAATAAATTTAATTATATAAATAAATTATATGATTAATTATGAAAGATAATAAAAAATAATAAATAAAATTAATTATAGGAATAAATAAAAAATAATAAATCAAATTAATTATAGGAATAAATTTTATAATTAATTATGAATTGTATAATAAAAATTGAAATTGAAATTAATAAAAAATAAAAAAGGAATTTAATTAAATTTGAGAGAATTTAATTGAAAGATTGAGAGAGTATTAAGAATTGAAAGGATGAGAATGAGAGTAAATAATAGAGTTTGAAGGATTTAGTTTGAGAGAATTGAGAGATTGAATGGATATATATAGGAAAAATTTAAAAAAAAAAATTTTAAAAAGGGGGGAGGGGGGGTGAAACGAAATTTAGAAAATATGCAGGGGACCTCCCATACAAAAGATTTTGATCCCCTGCAAAATATGCAGGTGAACCGTTGTAGGGAATCGTTAGTTCTTTTTTTTTTTAAATTTAAAAAAATAAAAAAATACCGGTTTAAAAGAATGTAAACCGCCGGTTCATAAACCGAATGTGAACCAGCGGTTTTACGTTTAAAATTATATAAACCGGAACTGAACTGTCAAAATCCAGTTTTGGTTTCGGTTCTTCTGGTTTCAGTTTTATCCGGATCAGTTTCGGTCCGATTCACAGGTCAAACCGGCCAGTGGTCAAGTCTACTTTAGATGAAGATGTTTAAAATCGGCTTGAACAACAAGCCGAATCCCTTCTTGAGTGAAGTTAAAATTCCTTCGACGTTAGATTTTCATCTCTCCTTCGCTGTATATATAGGGACATTTTCTGTTAAGAAAAACTCAAGAAATTATCAGATTCATAAAGTTGAAATATAAAGAACCCGATATATTAAATAAACTGTGAAGAGAATACTATTCAAGTTGGATAAAGATGAAGAAGAAAAATTGTTTATATAATGAACCAATTACCCTTTGTTGATAAAACTCGTAAAACAAGACTATGGTCCATCTGTCCATTTGTACTAGAATCGAAAAAGGGACAATATGCATTAGGTGTAGTACATAACTAGTTTTTGCCCTATGTCATAAAAATAGGACCAGTATTCTATGTATATATATATATTTTTGTATATAATTTTAATATATAGGTTATAACATTCTTGATCCAAATAGTCTAGCTTACAATCAAGATATTGAATATATAGTCCATCATAATTTTACTTCTGAGTTTTATAAGCTAAAACATGTCTTGATAGTTTAAGGGGCTCATCGACTATTTAACAATCAAATCTTCTCATTTTTTAACAATGTGGGATGTACATTCATACCCAACATTTCTCCTGTACTTTACTAACGTGAGATTTGTCTAAAATTCTCACAATCACCGCCTCATGGGACTTAATGTCTTAACTTAGATTTGTCTTACTATCGTTCAAGAGAATAGACAAAACGACTCTGATACTATTTATAACATCCCTAATCCAAATAGTTTGATTAACTGTTAAGATATTGTCTACTTTGGACATAGTCCATCATAGTTTTGCTTCTAAACTTTGCAATAAAAAACATGTCTTTATAACTTAAGGATCTTATAAGGTATTTAACCAGTCAAATTTTTTCATCTTTAAGTGATGTGAGATACATATTCATACCTAGCATATCTCTTATATTTTGTTGATATGAGATTTGTCAAGGGGTCTTATAATCACCCCTTCTTACAGGACTCAATGTCCTCTTGAGCAATGATATGGTAAACCTCAGCGAGGACACTAAATCCCGTAAAAGGGGTGAATATGACATCCTTAGGCAAATCCCATTTTGCCAAAAAAAGGAGAGAGATATTGAGTATCTCTGTACATTCTATATCTCTTGGGGATGAGAAGATTAAACTGGTTAAATAACTTGTGAACTCCTTAAACTGTCAATATGTATTTTGGGTTGCAAAACCCAAAACTAAAATCAGGATAAACTGTATGTTCAAAGTAGACAATATCTTGATAGTGGGTCTAACTATTAGATTAGAGATGTTTCATAGATGATGTGTCATCATGTGATCAACTGTTATTTTTTCTTTAATTCAAAATCATTCAATTAGATAACAACACATTATCTATGTACACAGTTTGTGTTCCAAAAATATGTAGGCAATTTGTGTTCCAAAAATATGTACACAATTTGTGTACAAAAAATGTATATATATAGTTCTATTGAAAATGTAATATATTAAAATTGTGATCACAAAGTGTCCAAAGGTAATCAATTACCATTACAATATATTTTCACTTGATTTATATCACATAATACGAAATTTTCACTAACACAACTAATTGCTATGGATCTAGTAACAATGCATTCCATCCCTTAAGTTAATGATCCCAAACCTGTGAGTAGAAGCATAATTTCTTGATGCTCTAATGACAAGATTTCGTGTGTAATGAAATTGCAAAAACTAGCACATGGGTTTGCTTAGCAGAGTGAAAATACTTGATTTTATTTTGGTATTCTATCCTTCTAAGAGATGATGAAGCCTTTTTGCTCAATAAATTAAAACAAAAGTGTCTTGATGCATTCTTAAGAACAGCCATCAGAACTTTTAGCAATAGCTGCATGTGTCTACATGTGCAGAAAGAGAGATATCAGAAGATAACAACTTTCTCTTTTCAGAAACATTTTCTGAGATTATTAGTGCTTTATATAATTCAAAGTTCTTAAATTCTATACCAAAAGAAGCAATGTAGAGAATCAAGAGATAACCAACTAAACCTTTCATTTATTTTGGGGTAAAATACGGTACATCGAAGTTTGCATCAATGGCAGGCAATTCGCATGGATTAAATCTTAAGCATCTCCTATAAAGAAAATTCTAAAGAAAAAGGTGAAGAACATGACCTCCACATTATATGCAACAGAATCAGAAGCCTGTCTTCAGCTACTTAAAGATGCTTTTGAAAAGCTTGAATTCAACATCCACTTAATCACAAGGAAAAATAGATTTTGGGATCAAATGGTGGCAAAGTGTAGTGTTCTTTTTGACAGAAAGAAAAAGCCTATTCCAAGGCTTCCACTGGCCAAAACCGCTTCCACGTTGAGATTTCTTCTTCGCTTTTAAGCTTTCTGATACCCCCGTAGAATCCATCTGCCTCATTTCCCTCCTCCCTGTGGTCTTTCCTATTTATTGTTGTTTTTCTCCACCGTGAGCCAGGGGTGTATTGATTGAATTCCAGCACCACAGTGTCTGTTACAACCAATGCAATGTCAGAAATTCATGCTGTTATCACAAAAATTCGACTGTGATATAATGCTTATAACCTCCATCGTTTTAGTTTCACAGCTGATGTCACTATAAATCACAGAAAAAGCAATACGTTGACATAGATATATACTTTCCCTGTTTTGTCAAGTTGCAAGCAACGAAAAGAGATCCTTAGCTTTTTCTTCTATGATGAGGTAAGTTGTAGAAAAGTTTCACTACAGGATCATCCTGAAATTGCTTTCCTTGAAAACAACTGGGTTCTAATTGTTTACAAAGGCAGACATAAAATAAATGAAACATTGGGAGATGGCAATAGCCAGTGCTGCCTCGCATAGCTGAAAGATGACCACTTCACAACCAACAGCACATTGAGGAAACAATGAGCTCTTCAGTGCAGTTGGCCATAAATATTCCACTGAGACATTTTGGTGGAAATTATGACACAATGACAATGATTTGTCCTAGGGACCATTCAAATAGGCACAACAATTGTCCACACTGAAAAATAGGATTCAAGAAAAAGACCTACCCAAAACTTGGTCTCATCTATATAATGAATGTGGTGCTTTCTCTTAATATTCATACACAAAGAAAAGGAAGAAAATTATATCACCTTACACCGGTTTAGTTAATTTCTAAGGTCACCAAGAAAGGGAAGATGCAGCAGTAATGCCAATAACACAGCAACATCTCCAACCACAATGTGTTGTTAAATTCCCAAAGTTCTGTTTCCTTCTACTTTATTATCTATGCAATCACATGGAGCATAAAGTGCAAATTAAAAGGGAAAAGGGGAAATCAACTTACCACTATTATGACAACAGCAGAAGTTTTCACTTGCATCACACGATTCTAAGTGATCCACAACACCATACCACCAGCCTGCAATGTATGTATAACAAATCTGAGAAAGCAGTAAATAATTTCAAACATATTTCAAAGATAAATAAAGATTGATTAATTAAAAACAGATTAGTTGTCCGCTGCTATGACTCTTATAGTCTAATGTGCAGTTTGTCCTATGGAATTTTAGTTCACTATTATGAGCTGGCCATCTATTGTTTTCTAGTAGATGAGGTCTTTTTTCTGCATAATTTCTTCGCAACAGTTCCTTTGTTTTCAACCATCCTGAAACCAATCCACATTCTAAGAAAAAACCCCAGAAGAAAACTAGACAAAAAGTCTTTGAAAACAAACAATTTAAGCTACTTAAATTGATTTACATTGATAGGCTAAAATGAAAGACAGCTAGCAGAAGAAAATAGTACATGAAACATACCGTAAGGAAACTCTTTGTTTCTTCTCCACTGAATCTCAATGTGATCACCTGGGTGTAACTCATTCAAGCGATCAGAAATGTGAAGATCGTGAGGACTGGCATCAATTGGTGGTGCTCGAAGCCTTTCCCATGGCACACCATGCTCTATTGAGATTACCCTCCTTCCATGAGGTGGATACCTGCAGCACAAACCAACTCTAAAAATCAAACCCACCACAATAAGAAATTTCTTTTCTCATAGCTCTTAATCTTCTTTTCTAAAATTACCTTGCTTGAAAGGAGTCAGTTTGCGGATCATAGCTAAGCTCGGCATCATAGCATGACAACATAAACCCAACATGACCATTCTGCAAAACACCCCAAAACATAATTTGTTAAAAAAAGAAGGAACAAACCCACCAAGTTACTTTTTTTCTTTGCAATTTAACGAAGTAAAAATTCAGTATTGAAGCTTCAAAATAGATGATAATTATGTAGAGATAAAAGGGTTGTTAGTGTTGCTATGTATGTACCTCACGGTTATAGACCTGAGCTGGGAACCAGAAGCGACCACTGTCAAGAGCAAGATACCAGGACATGATTGAATCAACTTGCAAAGAACTAGAGCTCTTCTGATTGTAACTATCTTCAACCTTTGGTCTAAACAACGATAAAGATTGAACTATAGAAAAAAGCTTCATCCAAAGCTTTTGTTTACTCTGTTTGAGATTGGGAGAATCTTTTCTCACAGCCATATGGCACTGCCACAGTCTACAAGCAGCAGGGCCAATAATTCTACCCCATTTCTGCTTCATATGTTTCTCCCAAAGATGATCACTCATGCACCTCTCTCTCAACGAACTACAAACACCAGCCATGCTACAAAGCCCCGAAGGAGGTAACTTTTCAAGAATACATTCCAAGACCAACTCAGGCAAGTCTAACACAGACATGCCCCCACAACTTTCATCCTCAAAATGATCAAGTTTAGAGGTGAGTGCCATGTTGTTCAGAGAAGGAACTGTTGAGTATATGATTGTACTCTTTACGGACGCTAAAATGGAAAAGATTGACAAAGTCATTCCAAAACCAGAGAGAGATTAATCTCATCTCAGTTGCCCATAGTGGAAGCGGCTTCAGAGGAAAGGAATCTAAACAAAGAATGAAAGACAAACAAGTAACGACGATGTATCATTACAAAAGTGGTATATTTTTTTTTCAGCCTGTCAAATTCAAGTTTGGCAGAAATGATGAGGCCGAAAGATTACTGAAACCAACAGTGGAAAAGACAATGGTTAAAAAGAGAAAACTCAGGAAACTAAAGGACTTTCATGTTTTCTCCTCCTCCCGTTAATAATCAATTTCAATCCACTCTTAAAGAAAAAAAACCAAAGTGGGATCTTCACATAAACACCTTTAAAGTTACAGGTTTTTATAGGTTCAAAGAAAGCCTACCAAACCCAGCAGTGGACCTCCTGCTTGCAGAAGTCTAAATCAGAATAAAAAATGAATTGCATATGGAAATAATACAAATTAGCGTATGTACGTACATGTACAAACCTTAATGAATAATCAACCAGCAAGTTTTGATGGCAAAAACCAAATCTACAACATGAAAGGACGCAAAATTACTCAAAGAGCTCCCTGTTCTTGTTTTAGTAATAATTAAAAAGGAGAAAAAATGGTCATTCACAGAAAGTGGAGATGAGAAAATGAGTAAAATTGAATGAATCAAATGAAAAGAGCATGAAGAAGTGGGGCAGAATGGAATCTGATAAGGTCAATCTGACACCTTTGAAATTCCAAGGAAATAAAAAGGATGAAAAATAAGGGTAGATACAAAGACCCATATCTCCAAAAATCTTTGAATTTTGGTTTAAGGAACAGAAATGCTTTGAACAATACAATAAAATGAGAGTCACAGATCTGGGTGGGTGAGATTGAAATTGAAGCACAATTAGCCACACCACCAATTCATGCACTCACCAAGACACAAACACAAACTCAACAAACACAAAGGGAGAGAGATGGTGAAGATGATGGTTATGGTGAAGCAGAAGGTTGTGGAGTCAATTCACAACTCTGTTCACTAAAATCTTCATCACCACATCTCAAATGATGATAACTAGTTAATTTTCTTTTTGAGACAAATTAACACTAAAGAAATTACAATAAAACTAAGAGGATACACTTTTGAGTATATCTACTTATACAGATCATATGCAACAATACTCAATTACATAAAGATATATCATCTATATATCAAATTGTATATTAAAAATGTGTAAACATAATATTACTTAATAAAGAAACGAGTGGTAAAGGTTGAATGAGGAATTTGAAAAGCATTTATAGATTTGTCAATCTATTTTTTTGGATACTAAAATGAAAACCACACAATTCACTATATTCCTCTAATGTCTCCATGCATTTCACATCCTCACTAGCTAGCATCCATGGCTACACCATTATAAAATTCTGGGTTTGATTTGGATTTCAACTCAATAACAAAATATAAATAGCAAAATTGATGGGTCTCAAATACAAGAAAGTTGTGGTACCATATTATTAATTAAAATGATGATGACAGAGAGATTTCACTTCCACAAACTCAAATTAGCTTTATATTTTCATAAATAATCATAAACCAAAACCTCTTAATCTATAATTCACCAATTCAATCAAGTTAAGGTCAACTCATTATTCATGCATTACATTTTGCAACTTGTGGAAATGTTGAATAATGGTATATTCCATGATTAAAGGCTTGGAAATTTTGTAACATGGTAGCCTCATATTTTAGGTAAATAATGACAATAATAATTGAGTTACTTTTTGTGTGAAAATGACACAAATCAAATAAATAGACCTTTCTTGAAGGACTATGATAGGGTACGGTTAGACCCACCTGGCTTTAGCCTCTTTCATGTTAATTGACACCCTGAAAGCTACATTTTTATTGGTCGGTAGGGCCACGATGCCAACTTGGCTACATTACCATGTGAGGTCGAAGAAATGTAACAAAGTATTATATAATTAAAAGAATGTGTGCCAATTTTAATTATATAAATATGTATATATTTATGTGTATCATTATATGATTAAATATTATTTTATCTTTAATTTAAAATTATTCAATCACATGATAACTCATCATGTATGTATTTATTTATGTGCTCAAATAAAACATACATAATTTTATTGTATAATTAAATCCATGCAAAAGACTATATATATAATAAGATGGGTATCATCTAAACATTTATGGCTAAATTTGACTCATTGAAACGTTTATCTATATAAGTAATGTTATGTGTACACATTTTTTATATATAATTTAAATACATAGATAATGTGTTATCATATTATTAGATGTTACTTTATCTTTAATTCAAAATTATCCAAGTATATAATGACACATAATCTGTATACCTAAATTATGTATAAAAAATATGTAAACATAATTTTTTTGTATTCTCATAGTGTAGAATCCATTGATTTCCTATGAAGTGCATAGAGTTCTTTTAATGAATTATGGACCTTACATTATTAGAGTGTGTGATTGAGTTGTTTCAACGTAGATCAAGTAGGAATCTTATCTATTTAGTGGATATGCTTTTGTTCAATAAATAGCCCAATTGAGAACAAGAACTATTACTCACCATTCACTACACTTCTTTATTTTATTTTATTTCTTCGACACTCTCCCTGATGCATATCGAATCGATTCTATCCCCATAGGTTATGGAGCAAATGGGCGCAAAATTGATGAATTAAAAAGGCACACTTAAGGCATACTCCTTTTGGTTACTGTTTTTTTTTTTTTTCAAAAAAGATTGCTCAAAGTTATATAATCTTTCCATGCTTGTCTCCTAAAGTTTAAGCATTTTAGTCGTCCCTTCTCATCAAAGTTTTTATCAATTTGCTCGCTTCTATAAATTTTCAAATCATGTAGAAATAATTTAACAAATAATCCGTCTGTCCTTATCTTTTGTTCATCTCCCTTTCAACTCTCAATTATGTAGGTAATTAATTTTTGACTTAGTATCGTCACATATACTATATTTTTGCTATCGAACTTGATAACTCCGTCAGTTTTTAACAAAAATATGGGAAAATAGGTTACTAAATGGTTCATTTTTATCTTTTATTACTTAAGATATAATTAAAAATTTACTTATGTCTACACTAAAAATAATGATATTATGGATGTAACGACAAAAACTTTTCAATTATAGGTTTTTTTTTTTCAAAAATAGAATGAAAAAATTGTAATTTTGTTTGAGTTTCGTCAATATTTTTCGTGAGGTCTTACTGGCTACAAGTGTATTATGCTATTGTGACAAAAGAGGTTGTTGGTTTGTCAAATTCCTGCATTGCCTGTGTAACCTTAATAAATGGATTTTATGAGTATGGCCTGTGTAACCAAGAGTCCTAATAGTGCAAATTGTGTAAAATGCTGGTGGTGCTACTTCTCATTAACTAACGTATACAATTTTGAATTTTACACAAGAGAGACTATGATAAAAGCGATTATAATCGGCTTAACAACCCTATTATCCGCTATAATGAGAATCAACAAAACTATATGCACAAACAATAATATGTCATTATGTGATTGTGTATTGTTTTAGCTTTAATTTAAAATTATTCAATCATATTGTAACATATTATTATTTATATATAAAATTGTGGACATTGTTTATGCATATAGTACTATTTAATGCGAATGATTGTGTATTTGAATGGATTGGATAAAAATATTTTTTAATATGGTTTAGTCCTCTGATAAAAAACTTACATCCGTGATTATGTAATTGATGACTTTAAAAAAGTGTTATGATAGAGCGTAAATAAAGTGTTAGAGATAACATGTTGATAGGACTCAATTTTGGAGAATGACCTAAGGAATGCTTAATTAATACTACAATGCTTAATTGATACTAAAGTGTCATCAAATGCTAATTATATGAAGTTGAACATCCAATTTACAATTTGTTTATGTTATGCACATACTCTTTCACAGGGGTATTTTCCCTTTCCCTTTTCCTCTTCCTTTCCTCTAAGTGATCATTCATATTTATATGATAAAAAATAAGACTTATAACTTTTATAAGTTATAATTCAAATTTAAATTAAAAAAATAAATTCTTATTATACTATGTGAAGATAAGACAACAATTGTGTCTTACAATGGTATAAAGTCCTTTTTTCCACTGGGTGTGGTATACAAATGGAATGCAGACTAGAAAGTTGTTTTGCTTGGGAAATGGACATCACCTATATGTTGAGTCACTAGTCCTTATTTATATATCGTTTAGTGAGTTCAATCAAAGAGTTTGGAAACTCTTTGGAAACTCATTGTCTTTTTGGACAAATCGATGGCATGTGGAGATTTAATATCTTAGATGATATCTTGTGATGGTTATGTCTCAATTGGTGCAATTAATATTCAGTACGCTTCGTATTGTGCATAGATTAAGTTGCTTCACTTTGCATCATGAGATGGTTGAAATGTGGCTTAGAGTTGACCTGGACAATCAAGATTGCTTGCCATTCTACCTTCATTTGGCTATAGAAAGAGAACATACATCATGTTCTAGTTTTCTCACATCCTAGAAGCACTTGATTTTTTTTTTATCTTTTTGAGTTCTTAACAGTCTTTGAATATGAGTGTCTACTTTTGATGGTCAATCAAGGAGTTCACCGACTCATGAGATGGTGAGTTATCTAGCTGTGAGACATCTTCATTTTCTATTTTATTTTATTGTCTTCTTATCTTTACAAGTGGAAGGGAGTTGACATTGCACAGCGCTCAACCGTCCGTGGCCAAAAGGGAATCACAAAATCTAACTCATTTTCTAAAGGAGATAAGTCTATGAACAAACATCCTACTTGTTTTTGGAATATTCGAGAGGGAAAATGGTTCCCTTATTGTAAGGGTTTGGTGATCAATAAAACATAAAACTTGTAGTATAATACAATATTTTACAATGATTTAAAAATCAAACCGAATCGACCGATTCAACCGGTTGAACCAGGAACCGATCCCAAGTCTAGTCTGATTAATATAAAAAATCGATTTTATTATTGACTCGATTAAACCTAGTCAAAAAATGGGTTTGACCAAATGAACAGGTCAAAAACTTGACTTTTGAATTTTTTTAAATTCTAATTATTTTTGAATAATTTGATTATTTTTTTTATTATTCTTCGGTTGAACCGGTCAAACTATGAACTAGTGAGACAACCGATTTAATCATCGATTTGGTTTTAAAAATATTGGTATTTTACAATTAAAGGGATCGCCAAAAACGTTCCTTGGATCAATGGATCCTTATATACACAATTTGCAATAGATTGAGAGATATATCTACATTTGGAGGCTTAACCACACACATTTTGTCCAAAATCCATTTTTCACTTCCTTTGTCACTTTAACGAGGTCCTACTAATCCACATAAGAGCTTTATGATGTCACTAAACATGGGAAGACTTTAGATGATCTCACATGTGCTAGCATGGGTGATTTTTTATTGAATGAATTGTGTGTAGGCATATCAAATATTAAGAGAGAAATTTTGCCTCTCCCTTGAATGGAACGACTAGGTCTAAAGTGTCACTAAGTCATAATTTATATGAGACATTTATACCTTTAATTCACACTATTTTTGGGTTATATCTTTAGCCCCTAAACTTTTGATATCTCTCAATTAGACCCAACAAAGTGTCCAATCTTTATTTCCAAACATTAAGACACATTTTCAGAGATCTCAAATTCACTGTATTCGGGAAAACTTGAGGTGATTATGTAACAGCCTTTGTCCATTAATGTTTATCTTGGGTTAATTTTGAAACTTTGTAAGTTGAAAATGGCTAAGGTTAAATATGAAATATTAAGCTTGTGAATGGTCATTCATGAGTGGTGCACGTCCATGCATGTCATGCCACATAGATTAAATGGATAATGTACCACTTAGTATTACGACCGTTCACTTGGGTGAAAGCCCATTCCAACTGTTATGGTTTGAAAAATTATAAAGTGGCACGTTAGCCACCATATGCCATTTTCATATAATGCAATCCTAATTCAGTTTATTGACTGTGACACTTTTTGGTTGCAGAGGGAAGAATCTCACAATGTCAAGGTTGTTTACGACATCGAACTTGGCTTGTGGGCAACCAAGAAAGAAGGACGAACTTCTTGTGGTTTTTTTTTTTTTTTTACTTTTTAATGTTTGTGATAGAATCAATTGGAAATGTGATCCGTTATGTATAGGAATGATATGGGCATGATCATTTAAGTTTCATAATATGATCTGCAGGTATAAGATTCATGGTAGATTTAATGCGAGTTTGGTGGTAATATATATTGGTGTATGCGTATTTATACTTGAATCAGAACGTACAGAAGGACTTGATCTGTATCCAAATAATGTGTTAGGCAAAATAAAATGCTTTTAACATAATTTAATGGCTGAAAATTGGTTAGAGTAGGAAACTCATGCAATGTATATACGTGTGGCCAGATAAATGACAGCAAATATCGGTATGCTATTGGAGTGTAAGTTTTTGAATTATTTGATAATCTGAACGTGTTAGAAAACATAGACAAAGGTTGTTGATTGTTTTTTTTTGAAAGTCACGAGAAAACACTCATGATTTGTCGTTCCAAATGTGCAGGAAATGTCATTCCAAGAATAGAAATTAATCGCGATAGACCTAAAATTAGGGTTTCGTATGCATTGAATAATTAAATATGCATACGATCTATGTAATCATTTGTGGATTGAGATAGATTCACTGACAAATGTCATATGATTGTATGAGGGACATGTAGAGTTATTTGTGACACATAAGATTAGATACAATAAATGTCTGTATAGAATAGTATACAACCATTCATACTTAAAAAAGATAATAATACCCTCATAACGAGACACGAGATTGGTGGATGTTCATGATAAAAGCATGAATAATCATTCAAGGACACGTTTTCAACATAGACCAACCATGAAAACATGATTTCTCATGAGTTTTATATATGTTTTCATGAGAGTTGTTAAGAGGGGATGTCTATGAGATTCTTTATACAACTCGCCTATAGTAGGGCATAGTCATGGCATTATAGTCCAATAATATGTAGGGAAAATGAACTATATAGTATGCAACTCATATGATCAAAATGTTAAATCTCTATTTTGACCTAAACCAATTGACACAAAGAAAAATGTTTTTAGAAAAAAGTTTTCAAAAAGCTAAAATGTTTTTAAAATGCTTTCACGTAATTTTCATATGCATTACATATAAAAAGTCATCATAATATAGGAACCAAAAATGCTTCTTGAGATGATTAAACAGGATCGAAGGTGTTCTCAAGACAAATTAGATAAGACATGTGACTTCTACGTCATCCAAGTTTGAAGTCCCAAAGTGTGATCATGATTGTCTTTTTATATTTATGTCCAATTTGTGATGTACTCATAGATTTTTATGTGTTTTGTTGTTTGGTTTGTTGCTACACACATTTATGTTTGATATTTGTTATTTTGACATTTTTTTGTATGTTTTTGACATTTGCCAGTTAATGCATGGCCATTTTAGTAATTTTGGATATTGAATTTTGAATTTTTCACCAAGTGTATGTTAATCATATCAAGCTTAGTTGCATTTTCTTCTTTAGAATAGTACGTTAGGAGGAGAGTGTTATATCAAGTCAAAATCCATTTTTCATAAAAAAACTTTACGAGACGTGATGCACAAAATTCTCTTATAGAATCTGAATGGAAAAATATTATTATTTTTCCGGACTATGTCTTAATCATAGTAATAAAAATTTTGCCTATGTTTGCTACTTCAAAATTAGCTCCCAAGTAAAACGTGTAAATTGATCAATAAATAGGGCAAAATATTCATAATCAAGTCTAGATAAAACTGGTGAAAAGCCCCATAAATCACAATCTATAAGATTAAAAATTAAAGGTGCATCAACTTCAGTAGTACTACAAACAAAAGGCAACTGAGCAAATTTGCCAAGAACAGAAGTTTGGCAAATTTTAAATTATCAGTCTTAACATTCAACTTGTCTAGAAGAAAAGTATGCTGGAATATATACTTTAACCTACAAGCATTCGTGTGGCCAAGATGACGATGCCATAAATCCCAAGTATTATTGGCATGTGACACAGATGCAAATGGCGAGTCTGTCAGACACAAAGAAGAATCCTTTTTGTGATCTAAATCAAGCTGAAACAAATGTTCATGTTTATAACCCTTGTATGATCACTTGCCCCGTTTGAAGGTCCTACACCCAACAATTGTGATCAGCTAATTGGCAAGCAATGAATTTTTATATTTTTAACATTCTGCAATCTAGAATATAATAATATGGCTTGGCTTTTTGCAATAGTTGCATATATTGTCCTTCCAACAATGCAACTGCAATTGTTCAAGTTCATTGCAATGCCCACATCGAATATGTGTTTTGCCTCCATGCTTTTGTTTTGACTTAAAGTTTCCACGTGAAGCAATAAAGACAACATCAACAGAACTGGATTTTGGGTTTCCATAGTCAGAATGTGGCCCTTGCATTCTCAAATTTAGGTCAAAGCTTCATAAGAAATTGCATTACTCTTCCACGGTCTCTTATCTTTATACTCTTGGATGATGTTTGCCATCTCATATTCAAGTTCAAATTTTCTTGATTGGTTCGCCAGAGAATAAATTCCTTTAAGATTATTCCACATGGCTGTTGCAATTTTGAAAGACCTAAGACTTGGTACGATATGAGGCTCAGTTGAATTCGATATCCGAGTAATGATTTGAGCATTCTTTGTTTTCCATTGGCTCTTTGCCACCGCATCACCTTCTCAGTTTGAGACCCAACAAGAATTGCAGAGTCCTTTACTTCAACACAAATTTGAGTATGAAATTCCCAAAAAGCAAAAATTTTGCCATTGAATTTGACAGATTTGGACTCATACAGATCCGGATTATCATTTTTATAGTACCGAATCAACCACAATGGATAGAGCAATATTAATATGATTGAAAAAACAGTAATACTATATACATAAAATTTATGCACAGAGTTTATATACAAACTGATATAGTAGTAACGTGACAAATGCTACGTGTAAAAATTGACACATTAACACTATTAAATGAAATGAAATAATTGATCTTTCCAATTTGATTCCCACAATATCTCGCCTTCGCAAAAGAACGTCTCTTCTCCAGCTATCTCTTTGCCACCATTACATCTTCTCAACGCATCTCTCTATCACATGTTATCTATCTGATGCATGCAGTTGCTAAAGATCACAATCAAGAACAAACTGACAAAAGATTCAAGAAGGAATTGAAGAAGGAAAACACATAGAGAGAGAATTCCAAACAGAGAAGAACACGTTGTAATTTCTCGCCACTAGTTCAATTCAGTCTCATTGTCGTAATTCCAAACAAAGATTAAAGAGACTCAAATTTCTGTTCTCAATAGGGCACCTTTGGGTTCAAATGAAATGAAATTGGTTTTATAATAACTCTTTCTTAATCTATAGTCAAATAGAAGATGATGAAGGTGGTGATAGTGTTACGAAATGAACTGACCTGGTGGCAAGTTCTTCTCTATTTGGAATTCTCTCTGTATGTGTTCTTATTCTTTAATTCCTTCTTGAATCTTCTATCACTTTGTTCTTGACTACGAGCTTTAACAACCGCACACATTAGATACATGGCATATGGTAGAGAGATATGTTGTTGAATCAGATTGGAAAAATCAATTATTTCATTTCATTTAATTGTACTGATCTCATAGTTTTAACATGTGACATCAGTCATGTTACTGTCACATCAATTTATGTATAAATTTTATACATATAATATTATCGTTGAAAAAATAGTAGGAAAAAAAAAAAACTCACGTCTGTTATAACATACCATATAAATGATAATCACAAAACAAAGGAATAAAAAAAATTCTCAAATATAAACTAAAAAATTTTTCTCGGGTATCTAATATCATGATAATATTTGAAAGAAGAGAATACTATATTTTGTATTTATACAAGATAAACCTAACTAATTAAGGAAAAAGAAAAGAAAAAAACACAGGGTTAGAATCTAAATGTTAGGTTAGATTTTGTTTGCTATAATTTTAGATTGACGAAATATTTTTCTTATTTTGACTGGATATCTTTCTTCCTTAATTTCCGACAAAATCTTTAACTTTTGAAGCCTCATTATGTTTTTTTGACCCTTAAAACTATAATTAAATCTCTCACAATTTTGATGTTCTCGAAGTTCGATATCAAGTCAAGATTAGTAAAAATCCTATAACTTCATTGTCTTGAAGTTTTGTAATTTTATTCCGGTATGAAAAATGTAATTTACAAAGATTTTTTTATTGGGATATTACAATTACATAATAAATGGAGCAAACAAGATTTCGGTAACTAATAAAACATTCCCAAGAATGGTTTAAATAGTAAAATAAAAGATTTTATATAAAAAAAAATATAAATTTAAGTCTTATTTGATAATATATTAAGATAAAAATTTTAATTTATCAGATTTAATAATTATAAAATTAAAAGATTTATTCTATTTAATATGATTAATTTTAATTTAATATGATAATATGATTTAGATAGAATTTCCGCTAAAAAAAATATCACCCTAATTCGTAAGAAAGAAAGGCTACACCACTACACGAAAAAGATGGGGAACAAAATCAAGACATGACAAAGAAGCACATTATATGACATTAATCCCAATACAATCTTACTCAAAATCTCCCTTTTTATCCTTTTGCTGTCTTTATTGCCTGTATGATCCATTATTTTGATCCCTTTTCCTTGGCACTTTCTCTACTTTTTGTGGGAAAAAAAGCAATAAAAGTATACCAATTTCCCCTAATGATACAAAACAGGGTGTTAATTTTGATTCAAAAATAATAATAATAATAATAATAATAATAATAATAATAATAATACCCTCCCCAAAAAGTTATAATTATTCACTAATAGTGAAATCATGGCAAAGAAAAATAGAATCGATGTGTCATGTAATTGTTAGTTGTCATTGAAATTTGTAAATATAATTTTCAAGACATATCTCAGATTTGATGCTGATTATTAAAAAAAGTTAGATTCCCACTAATTTTTTTTTTTTAATTTAAAAACTAACTTAGTTCAAACGAGTTTAGTTTAAATATATTTAAATTTAAGTTTGAGTTTAAAAATTAAATATTTCAATTCGAACTTAAGAGATGTTCGATTCATTAAACTTATAAATTTGAAAAAAGTTTATACGAATAAATTAAAATGATGTTGTTTTAACTAATTATATTAAAATGATATTATTTTAGTCATTTTTTTTACAACCATAATACCAAGTCAAGCCTGGCTTGACATAGTAGTTGAACTGGGTCATCTTAAAGGGAGCCAAACTTAATGAGGTCAATTTCTGTCAAGCCAAGTTGAACTCGAATAGGCTCAATCAGAAGCTTGTAATCCAGCCCTATTATTAAGTAGCTAGTTTAACCTTGTTTAGTCCTTAAAATTATCTACTAAGCTTGTCTATCAAAATAAACTTGCTAAAACAACCACAATCCTACTAGCATTTAACATGAGAAATCGACTAGATCCCAGATTGGAATGAGTGATTGATTTGCTTAATAATACCAAGTGGTAGACGAGAGATTCGAAGAAAATATGTTAAATTATCGTTCCATCAGAAAGCTTAAACCTTCTTAATAATAATAATAACAATAATAATAATTCAACTTCAATATTCAAGTCCTACAAAAACTAAACCAACTATTCAAGTTCTTCTTAATCTACCTTTCCCGAGTGTAATCTCTTCTTTCAACTGAGAGCAACCCCAAAGAGCTTCACGCTACTATTAGGCTCCTCAGTCACAGCCACTGAAGATGACTTAACCAGTTCACTCAGCCTGGACTCTGAGTAACTGTGAACCGTCGGTCCATGCTCATGGTCAAACGGAGCAGCTGGTTTTACATGATTCTGAATGAAGAAGATAATTTCATTGTAGAGATTCTTCATGTGAGTGAGTTCAGATAAAAGCATGTAGTTCCTTCTGCGCAACCGTTGATTGTCTTCAGTGAGAGCCGTTAGAACATCAGTCGGAGATTTATAACAGTTATTTGGTGATGGCAGTGGAGAGTCTACCCAACAGAAATTTTCCTGATCCGCTTGAAGAAAATGAGCCGGTTGCTCTTGGAAGTTTACCTGTTGATGAGTATGATTCTGGGAATTTTTTCTTCTGTGGATCTCTGATAATAAATGCTGAGCTCCTTTTCTAAAATATTCATTTGCAAACTCCCATCTATCTGCCACTATCTTCTTAAATCCCTGAAAACATATATTGTTAAACCATCAATATAAAGAAAGATATGGTAGAGCTGCAAGATTCTCTACGGGATTGTCTGGATTCGAACTGCATAAACCCATGATTAGTGAAACATTGAATTATCTAGTATAGTGATTGGGGTTTACTTGTTCAATCAAGTTAAGAAGGTTCCTGTTATTAAAAAAAAAAAAAAGGTGGAGAAGGGAGATGAAATACTGCTTACATAGGTGTTAAGCTGCCTGACAAAGCTTGAGAAATTGTTGTGTTTGAAGTAGTTGGGAAGAAGATCCCTGGCAAACTCAGGAGGTCTCCACACAATAAAAGTAGATTCATCTTCACCCCAAGACACAATGTGGTTGGTGAGTGGATCATCAACAAGTTGGTATGTTTTTGTGAGAAATGGAGCTGGAACTGTCTTCTGAGACTCCACTGAGAACACCATTTCTTCACACCCCATAATCACCATTAATTCATAAACTGATAAATGCTTCTTCTTCTTCTGAATTGAAATATATTTAACTCTCTCTTTCTTTCTCTTCTCCACTCACTATCTCATTATAATTTTCCAACTTTATGAAACAGAAACATATGACCATGTCACTAAATTAAATAAAAAGCCCTTTCTTTTTCCTGGAGCTGGCTACTGTTTTTTCTAACTTTTTAATAAGCATATGACCATGTCAGTAATTAATTAATTAATAAGTATAATTTATTATTTTAATAGTAATAAGATTGATTTTCATTTCCTTGATCAGGGAATTCCAATCTTTTGTGCCAAAGAGTTTTGGAGAAAGCAGCTGTTGCTTCTCTTCAAGGGCTGAGCTTGGAAAGTCCAATTTTAGGGTATCAAATTAATGTCATTGTTTTCATTTTTATTATGTTTATGAGAATTGCATTTTTATTCATGGAAATATGTATCATGTTGCATGTTTCCACTTTTATTAAGTTTGTGAGAATTACAAAATGACTTTCTCATTTTCAAGGCTAAAAAATTATGAATGAAGGTTACATGGGTCATTTCATTTCAGTCTTTTTCACCTAATTTATTATATTTTATTTACAAATTCAAAAATTTTGAAGCTGTCTACAGAGGGCACTCAGGGTACCTCTGCGCCTGCTTCTCCTGTTAATACTAAAAAACAAAATTTTCAAAGGCTGAGAAGTGAGAACACTTTAAACAGAATAAGATACTCATATGGGGTTGCTCTGTATGACGAATAAATGGTTAGTATTATTAGCATATGTGAGAGAGAAGAATATAATAAAAAAAAACATATGCTTTCTTTTTTATGCTATGGGATATGAAAGGGCGTGCATGATTCTGACAGTAGTGAAGCTGCAGATTATAAAATGAATGCATTCTGTTCTTAATTTGTTATGAAAATTAGAATATGATTATTCACTGATTAACGGAGGATAATATATTAATTAATTCATGATTCCTTCCACTTCATTAGCCAGTCCAGTCCAGTTTCTGTGTAAGTCACGGGGGTGCATTGGAATTCACAATCAATCAATTAAGGAACAAAAGGCCCGGAATGTTCCTTTCCACTTCCTACTGCTAACTTAATTCACGCCTAAATTTTCTCTATACTATGAATTAACTAGTTAATACTGATTACTGTTGAAAACAAGTTTTGTTCCTTAATTAATCTGGTTAAATGACAAGGTTTAGCTAATTCAGCCTTTGTCGTCCGCAATAAAGAAAGAAAATGGATAGAAGAAAGAAAAAAAACTGTTGAAGAGAAAAGTAAAATTTTAAAATTAAACTGTGAGAAATTATTAGTTTTAAAATTAAAATAAAAAATAAGATAATTCTTCATAATATTACTGGTTAAACGATAATTATATTTTTAATATTAATAATTTTTTTAATTTTAATTGTTAACAAATAGAAGTTTAAGATGTTAAAATTTTGCTAGTGAGTTACCCATAAACTATACTTTTGGCCTAATAAATTCATCCGAATATTTTGTCTAAACACATGTATAAAATCTCATGCAAATGGACCCACGAAGTCTTAATTAGTTGAGCAATAGGACATATGTTACATGCTCTCATAAGATCTAGGGTTTGATCTTTTTTAAACTATTTATTAGGTCCAAAACCATTATTTTCTTACTTCCTATAAATTATAAGGATTGACAGAAGACTCTAATTTTGAACTCTATATGATAATTTTGAATTATAAAAATATGAAATTGATCTTTGATGCGAAACAATAAGTTTAATCTATTTTTAATGCCTTTAGATAATGCGAGTAAATGGTTAGAAGATTAAATTTTGTATGTAACACATACAAACATGTCTATAATCATATCAGACCAAATTTGATATGATCTATTGTATTAATAAGTCATGTTGCATCGAAGCTGGTTAGAGGACGGACCATGCAAGGGTGTTGGAATGGTAAGAGTAGAAAAACCTAGCTGCTTAAACTTTAGAATATTGTAGCAGGTGAATGTTTGTTGTTCATATTCACGTGTTAAGCATCTAGATTTGTGCCTATATGAGACAAATCTCCCCTCTTTTCTTTTCTATCTCTCTTTGAAGTAAAGACCAACGAGAGGATCACATGGTAATAGAATGACCATCTTTTGCAGCAGAATAAAATTAGGCCAAAAGACTTATTCCCATGCAAGGTATAGTGAATTCCTAAATTTCCCCCACCAACTTTGAAAAACCCAAGCACTCATCCACAATCAAATTTCTGTTTAAAAATTCAATTAACGTTATGGGTAGAATCATCATTTAGCAAAAAATTAAAGTTTTATCACATTTTCTCCCTCAATTTAAAAACTTACATTTCCCCCCAACCCAAGGTGTGAAAAGTGACAAAACCCCCCTAGGGTTTGTTCCTCTTCCTTCGGCGTCGATTTCTCCTTCCTCGGCCGTTGGCCGTCCTCCCTTCCCCTCTTATCTCTCCTCCGGTCTCTCTCTATAGCCTCTCCGACCGTCTTCGACCAGAGACAAAGACAAAATCGCCTTCATCTCAGAAGAAGACAATCCGTCTTCATCTGAAATGAAGATGTATCATCTTCATCTGAGAGATGAAGACGACGCGTTTTCGTCCTAACAAAGACAATTTCGTTTTCGTCAGCATCTTCAGTCAAAGATAGCCTGAGAGGCTAAGCAGAGAGACTGGAGGAGAGGTAAAGGGAAATGGAGGACGGTCGATGGTCGTAGAAGGAGAAATCAGCACTGGAGAAAGAGAAACAAACCCTAGAGGGGTTTTTGTCACTTTTCAAACCTTGGGTTGGGGGGAAAATGTAATTTTTTAAATATGGGTGAGAAAAATCTGATAAAACTTTAATTTTTTGCTAAATGATGATTCTACCCTTAACGTTAATTAAAATTTTTAACGGAAATTTGATTATAGGTGGATGTTTGAGTTTTTCAAAATTGGTGGGTGGGAATTTGGGAATTCACTATACTTTGGATGGGAATAAGTCTTTTGGCCATAAAATTATATATAGGCCAAAGGACTATGTCCCACCCAAGGTTATGGAAAAAGACAAATTTTCACTTGTCAATTTTGAAAAACTTAAATATTTATTTATCTATTAAAAGTTACAATTAAAGTTAAAGGGTAAAATTATTATTTAGATAAGAATATTTTTAAAAAATTATCATATTTTCTCATATATTTAAAAATCTAATAATTTTCCTTCATCCAAGGTTTAAAAAGTTATATTTTCCCTTATAAGGTTTGATTTTTTCTAATAACCACTTTTCGATGACCATTTCAGGAAAGTTGTCGGCTGACCTTTCCACCACCTCTCTCCTTGGTGGTTTCTCGATGTGAAAACCATAAAAAATTCAATGAAATGGTCGAACAACATCACAAAAATTTGTGCATTGTTCAACCACTTTGGCATCAACTAGATGATGCACTGACATGTGTATCATTCAGTTGACGTCGACGTAGCCAAATGAAATCTGTGCAACATCACATTGATTTATGCAATGTTGTCTACCATTTTGACTACATTTTCAATGGTTTTCAAGTCAAAAAATCACTAAAGAGGAAGGTGGTAGAAAGGTTAACCAACAACCTTCCTGGAATGGTTGCCAAAAAGTGGTTATTGGGATAAATCAAACCCTAGAGGGGAAAACACAACTTTTCAAAATTTGAGTAGGGGAATTATTAGATTTTTAAATCAAAGGGGAAAATATGATAATTTTTTAGTTTTTTAAATATTTTTAGCTAAATAACAATTTTATCTTTAACCATATCAGTGAATTTAAACAGATGAGTAGATATTTGAGTTTTTAAAAGTTAACGGGTGAGAATTATCATTTCACTAAACCTTGGGTGGGAAATAGTCATTTGACCTTATATATATAAAAAAAATCTTATTAATTTATTTATATAAACTGATGTAACAATATGTAATTAGTTGATATGTTTGTTTACTTTTTCTCTTATTTCAAAATCATCTAATCATATATTTTCATATTAATTTATATATATAAATTAATAAAATTTATTTCTACATATAATTTTATTCTTTAAAATAAGATCGAATGACTATTTTTCAATGACCCTTGATGAAATGTCAGATTTTTCAATATTTAAATTTGAACATTTATTTATACACTCATCATCTACCTATCTCCATAAATGAAAATTATCTGATTTTATAGTATATTATTAATTTTTTAAAATAAAATTACGAACCACCTTAAAAACTTAATACAAATATCAAATATCAATTTGTTTTTATTTTTATTAAAATTACAACAAGACTCTAAATTAAATTAAATATTAATTATATTTTTTTTCATTATCTTTATTTTTTCAATTTTACTTTAGGCTTATTGTTGCGGGTTTTCCAGCAGCAACAGGCTAGGCTTTGCCAATTGTTGTTGAACAAAGACGTTGACTTCTTCTTAAGTCGTCTTCACTTGCAAGCATCGGACAGACCACAGCTTGGTTGGATTTCTCGATCTCGTCAAGCCAAGATGCTTGGTCTCACCGCATCTTCTTTTCCCTCTCCCACCGCCCCACCTTAAGAACCCTCAAGCTGTCACACCACACTTCCATACTTGCAACCATCCACTTATAGCTATCTACTCATATTCCGGACAAATCTTAACAACTATCTTCTAGACCAATGAAAAATCAAACAATTATCCAAGATCGATTCACCATTTTGGTTTTGGCAATGAAGGTGTGGGGTTAGACTGGGAGGTATAGTAAGCCCGAGAAAAAGTTAAGGGGTATGGTGGTAACTAAGGGGGTTCTTGATGTATTAGGCTGTCGGTGGTGAAGGCTTAGTTTTAGGTAGCAAAGAACGGCGAGATGTTGAGACTATCAAAGGTGTGTTTCTGGGATTTTTGAGACGGTAGCACATCAGTGTCAAAAACTACGATCAGAGCGGCCTACAGGGTGCTGTGACATGATGGGGATGGTGTTAGTGGGGGCGGCCAAAGTGAAGCCCCATACGGTAGCAGAGTTTGGTATCTTAAGAAAGAATATTTGCGCTTTTTCGGTGTAGCTAAATAGAGAATTTCCATGCATGCAGTTTTGTAAAATTGGTAATTTTGAGGTGTTAAATTAGGGATTTGAACTTAATTAAAAAGTTTTGGGATAAAATGACCTTTTTAACCTTTCACGTAATAGTTTTTACTAAAGGAAGTGGACGACAAGTAGGTGAATAACTCAAAACTTAAAGGGTGGGAAATCATGGTTTAAGAAAAGTTTGGGTAAGAAATAGTCAGTCATTTGGCCTTGAAATAATGCATAATGTAAACTTACCAGAGGTGGTTCATCTTTGCCTTTGAAACTTCCTTATTATTATTCAATTGTTTCAAATTCAAAACCTCTGCATTCTAAGCAGCATTGTCAATATGGCTGGTTGTTGTGGTTGTAACACATACTATGAATAGAGCAAAAGAAATAATATCTAATCTTGGAGGAATGATTAAATTTTCACATGCAAAGGATTTAAAGGATGCTACTGTATTTGTATGTATCTTTTAAAAGATAAGGATTTGCATCTTGGACTTTACCACCATGGCATCTCATCATTTGTCCCTGTTGAAAAAAGCTTGACTAAAGGAGAAGTTGATATACTATTGATTGAAATTCTAATCATAAAGCCATTGTTCCTTATCAGTGATTTGGTCCACCAGGTTTTTTAAAGCCTTCTGAAAGTGGGTTGGAAGATGCTTGAGAATTCCAAGAGTTGTTGGAAATGGGAATAGGGTTAATTTTATGAAGCATTTTTTTTATGTAATTTGAAAAAGATAAAGGTGGAAAAAGATACCCTTCTTTTGGCTGAGATCTGGAAGACAAAATATGATATACAGAAGACAATTATATTGGCCAGGCCAAACTGATGATGATCTGCAGAGCATTATAAAAATCAATGATGTTGTGTACTTTAAAGTCATATGGAAAGATCACTTTCAGAAAGCAGATCTGAGTTCACACTGATTTCTTTTGCCAAAGGAAAATTAATGTTATGAACAGATGAAAAATACAGTCCTAGATTTATGCACCGTTGATCTAACATAGAACATGAATATACAGTACATATGTTTGTTCATGTTAGCCCTAGAAACACCAAAGACACAGCGGGGTTAAATCCTGTTTGCTGTTGTTAGTGAAAAAGGAAAGAAATTGTGTTTGGGGCAAAAGACTTATTCCCACCTAAGGTTTAGTCTATTATCAAATTGATACTAATAACTTTTCAAAAATTTAAATGTTCATCCATCATCCAACTTCTATTAAATTTTGTTATTAGTGTAAAAGGTAAAAATATCATTTAATAATTTTATTTAAAAAAATTATCCCTTTTTTCCATTTAGTTTTAAAAACTGATAATTTTTTTATAGTTTAGTTTTAAAAAGTTACTTTCTCCCCTACCATTTAGAGTTTCCATATTTTAAGGTTAATAGTCAACCCCTTCAAAGTTTAAAACATTACAGTTATACCCCCACAAAATGTATTCTCTTTTTTCGACAATCGTTCTTCTCGGCAATTCACTCCAGTGTGTTGTCAACCCCACCACCGGCACCCCCTCCCTCCCTGGTGGCTTTTTGGTACAAAAAACACATCAAAATTGGTCAAAATCAAGCCAGAGATTTGACCTAATTTTAGTTGATTCACATCGTCGTCAACCTCTCTTTTGGTGGTCGATGACGCCGTGACCCTATTCTTAGGGTTGGATTCGAGCCGAGCCGAGCTCGGCTCGCAGCCAGCTCGGGCTCGGCTCGGCTCGGTTTATTTATGGCTGGCTCGAGTTTGGTTCGAGCTGAACTCGACTCGGCTCGAGTTCGACTCGTTTTCAGTTCGGCTAGTTTTTTATATCAAAACGACATCATTTTGTATATATATATGGATCAAAACGACATCGTTTTGTATAAAAAATTTTTAAAAAAAATCTACCGAGCCAACCCGAGCCAGCTCGAGCTCGATCGAGCCGAGCAGAGCCCAGCTTGTTTCGGGCTCGAGCAGAGCCCAGCTCGTTTCGGGCTCGAGCAGAGCCCAGCTCGTTTCGGGCTCGAACCGAGCCGAGCTGGCTCGACTCGAGTCCAACCCTACCTATTCTTAACTCTTGGGTTCAAGAATTCCTATATAATTTAAGTGACACAATAAAAGCTTTTTTAATTCTTTTAGTAACTAATTTATATATCAGATTCCCTTCACCCCACGATTGGGAACTAATGATTGGCTATATCTACACCGATTTTAGATTTGCTCAAAACGATCAAATTATATTTGGTCTTGTTTCCACTTCTCTAAAGCGTGGATCGACGTCTTCGGAGCATCTCCCGAATGAAGATTGATGTCTTCTAACAAAGATCAGTGTCTCTCAAGCATCATCTGAATGGACAAAGATGAAACGTCTTCGACTGCCCGAAGAGATGAAGATGAATCATCATTGTCTCTTTGTCACCGCCAACGATGTCTCCCGAGCAAGAAAAGAAGATGGGTGGGAAATGTTAGCTATCGGCCAAAACAAAGAAAAAGAAAAAAAACCCCAGGGGGAAAAATATAACTTTTCAAATTTAGGTTTAGAGTGAAATTATTAGTTTTTAAAATTAAGAAGTAAAAATGAGATAAAATTTTGTTTTTTTTAATATTATTGGTTAAACAACAATTATACCTTTAAATTTAATAGATTTTGTTAACTTTAATAGTTGATAAATCAGTGTTTAAGTTTTTAAAACTTAACGGGTGAGAGTTTGAGAATGAATTAAACCTTGGGTGAAAATAAGTCTTCCGGCCTTTATATAAGTCATCATTTAATTTTACAATCTAATTTTTAGTATTCAATGTTAGTTTATATTTTAGTACTGATGATAATTATTTTTCACTTACATCCACTGTAACGAATCCGTCAAAGTAGCATGAAAACTCACAATGGGGTACATTTCCATGTTTTAGAAACATTTTTGTTTCTAAAACTCTTCGAAACTTGTTTAAAATGTTTCGGGTCATTTTGAAATTTTTGAAAAATTTTGAAACGTGTTTTTTTTAAAAGAAAAATCGTGAAATCGATTAAATACACATTTTTTATATTTTCAGACTTGAAATATCTTTAAATCTCATATTGAATTCATCTTCTCTCCGACATATTATATAGATTGGTGTGTATTATTGTTTTTTTTTTTAAATATTTACATGTGTTTGTCTAAGAACAATTTACAATAGTATCTATGATTATATTTTATAGTATTCTTTCTCTTCATTTTTTTTTATTATATATTTTTATATTATATAAGTTTATGTATTTTTGTTATAAAAAATTTGGTATTTATAAAAAAAAACTCTTATATTTTTTATATTTATAAGTTTTCTCACGTTTCTATTTCCTATATTTTTTAAAAAATACGTTTCCACGTTTTTATGTTTTCACATTTTTCCGTTTCTATTTCTGTGCTACATAGAAATCCGTTGTAAAAAATTATTATTTACACATTATTTGCTGTAAATTCTTCGTTATAATCTTGTTAAAATAAGGCTCTTAAGACTTTCTCAATCATATCAAATCATGTGTGTGCTCTAATCTTGTTTGTTTATATTAGCCACAAGAACCCCAAAACAAGGTTGGGTTAAATCCAGTTTACTGCTGTTATTCAATGGAAGAACCAGTAAATTTTTTTGAAGGCCAAGTGTTAAGTTTATATGTCTCACATTAATTTGATTACAACTAGGGGTGTGAGAAAAACAGTCCAAACAGTAAAATCGCACTGAATCGTTCAAAATTTACGATTTGATTTGGTTCTATAATTTAGTTTAAAGCTTAAACCATCGAAAAAAATGGGTTACAGTTTAGTTTGCCGTTTGAATGAAAATAAAACTGCACCAAACTGTAACTTTTTTTTCTAATTTATTTAACAAAATGTCATCGTTTTGTTATTTTCGCAGACGTCTCTATTGCTCTTCTACAATCTAGAGGCTCAGAAATTAACTTCACTCCTTGACGACGATGATGTAGCCTTCATCGAAGTGCTGACGATGACGCAGGCAACTGGTGAACAAGCACTGGAATTGATGACAGAACGAAATAGAGGAATTTAACAGGTAATGAAACATATAGAGATTAAGAAAAAGATGGATGCAATTCTTCAAGAAATAAAGCAGAAGGAAGAAGAACAATAACAAACGGAAGAACTTGACCAAACTCTGTTTGTCAAGAAGCGGAAAACTAATGATGAATGCAAGCTTTTTCAAATGTTCAAGAAATAGCAATTTGTTATCCTATAAAAAGTTTTCAATCTTTTTATAGGATAATGGATCTATTATTGCATAGGGTAAAAAGCTTAGAATAATGTTAACTAATGCTTCAATTTTTGTTTCTCGGAGTACGAGGGAGGGGACAACTCGTGCTATCTTTGGTGTGAAGAGAATGAGAGAACTTGAAAGTAAAGTATTCCAGAGTGCAGCAAAGAGAAAATTTTCTCACGGGGAAGCGGATGAAAAAGCGATAGAACTAAGGTTGGATTCGAAGAAAAAACTAGAATCTGAGTTTGATATATACAAACTCAAATTCAAATTTAAACTAAAATATATTTAAAAATCAATTACGAGTTTGACATATAAAACCCGAGTTCGAGCTAAAATCTATTTAAAAAAATTTGTAAACTACACTGCATAAATCACAAGTGAATCATATTCGAACAAACGAGTTTAATGAATCTGAGTTAAGTTTAACTTGTCTATATGAATCTAAACAGAACAGAAACTCTTGATCTATAAAGCAAGTTAAACACGAGCCAAGCTGAACCACCTTCCTTGAAACAAATTTCACCTTACTTAAACTCACTTTGATTCGAATCCAATCCTATACAAAACTATGCTGTCTGTTGGACAAATATCTAAGGGATTCTAACTAGCACCCTCTTAAAATCATTGGGGTAAGGCGTGCTTTGTTAATTATTTTTAAGCCACCCAACTATTTTGATTCTATTTAAGAAGGAAAAAAGTGTATACAAAAACCATTGCTCAGCAATGAATTCACCTGATTCATTCTCCCTCATTACAAACTTTTTAACCCATTGAATTCACCTCTCATGTTACCAGATCCATCACGACTTTGCCCTCTTACCCTTAAATACTTAATCCATGCTTGGAAGTTTAACGTGAGAAAAAATGTAAGAAACCGACACACCATCGAGAGAATATGAAACTATAAATCAGTTGGAATGAAATAAATAAACCAAAATTGGAGCATTGGCATTTGTTTCCAATGTATAAATAAATCACACGACTAAAAAACCCAGTAGAATTAATATCTAACTAAACCAGAATCCTTATACCAGACTCGATAGAACGCAGTTCTACTTCTCCAACTTTCTTCCAAACACCCCCTATCATCAAATGGCCCTTGACACCTTCAAATGACGAAGCTTCTTCGTTGTTCATTTCACAATCTTCTACAGTTGCTTTCATCTTCTTGACACTTGAGTTATCTAACATCTGAATATTAATGCTAGATTCTCTCTTGCTGCTACATTGGCTCAGATCCCACCTCTCTTTCCTTTCTGATAGATCGGGTTCACTTTGTTTGTTATTGTAGCAGTCAAGACTAGGAAGATAACCGGACGAACCAAGATCCTGAGGCAACATACCAATTGGGCATGGGTTCCATGATTTTGCCACAGCCCATCTATTCAAAGTTTCTGCTTTACAATCACCTGTGTTAACAACTTTGCTCTGCATCCTGTGACGTTTAACCAACTCAAGCTTCTTAGCTGCTTGATGGATAAAGTCCTCATGCTGGAGAACAAGCTTCTTGGAACTTAAGTCAGAAGAGTTTTCTTCATTAAAACCTATATGTGGTGAATATATCGTGGAGAGCTTGTTGAGTTTATCTAGTAATTTGGTATTTCCAAGCAGCTTTGCAAGCTGCAGGGCTGAATCCATAAGCTTCTCGTTGCCAGGAGCCACTAGAAGACATTTTTGCAGGAGCTTCATTTGAACTCCGTTTGACATATTTTTCCCTAATGCAGAGACTTTGACTTCAGCTGCAGTATCTGTGCCCTGAAGAGGCTTTAGTCTCCTTAGAAGTCCAACCAGCCAAGCAAACAGATAAGAAAGGTGTTCTTCTCGATGAGTCTCTGTTCTATATTCTGATGATGTCTGATTTTGTTGCCCTACAAAAAAATTCACTAAGTACTAGAAAAATAAATATTTATATTACCTAAAACTTGGAAAGCAAATAAAAAAGAAAGCTCACACTAAAGGATAGTTGGGGATTACCAGACTCATATTTTTTGGCTCCTTCATTTCCAATCATATTGAGAACTGTATGAAGGAGGGTCAGAAGTAATTCTGGCTCCTTATGCAAGAATCTAATTAACACAGGCTTCCAATCATTGAAAGCCATGTGCATATTTTGGCCAGCATGGGAATTGTTTTGAAACTCCAAATTTAAGGAATCTAAAGCATTCAGCAATAACTCCAGCAACACAGATACCATTTCTGATGAGAACGAAGAGTATAACTGGACAAGAGTTTTCAAGCACCTGGTCACTTTCTTCTTATAACCTGAAATTATAAGTGCATAAATCAGAATATATATTCTTATGTTCGGAGATTGAAGTGTATAACTATTGCAAACTTGAAGATTCTAAACATTGTATTTCATTCAGAACTACATTATTCAAAAGAAATGGAGTAGTTCTTATAACAAAACAAAAATAAAAAAAGGACAATCTACTCAGAAACATTCAAATCAAACATTATATAGTCAAAATTGCTAGATGTATACGGGAAAGCCCATAATTATGAATTGGTGTCAAAGTTTTCTCCCTTGGCTTAGATTTTATCTCATTTTGATATTCATATTTTGATATTGATCAAATAAAGGTAATCAAAATAAACGGCTAACCTCCAGATTTGGATGAATGGAGCTTGCCAACCACAACTGAGACAAACTTATTACGGCCACAAAGCCGTTCAGAAAATTTGCCACCTATTAAAATTTTTAAAGACTATAAATTAAAAGAAACAAACATATGTAAATACATATACATTTAGGGGAGAGAGACTAAGAACATGCAATTGCCTAACACTCAGTAGAATTTTTAAAAGAAAATATTGCGATATAAAACCAAAGATGCAGAAAAAGCTTTTCTAAAAATAAGATCAATGCCACATCATTGGTTTGGTTAGAGAAAAAGCATTATCTTAGGTAGCAAAGAAACAAACCTATCACCAACACAATCTGAAAATCATCACTTTGCAAAAGAATAAATGTCCTAGGCAGTTAAGTCATTGTTATATAAAATAATAGTTCTATTAAGTTTTAGTCACTGCAGGTATTTGCTTAATTACTGTTTAACAGGAATGGCCTCACCTGAGACAGAGTTTAACAACTCAGTATGATTGGGCAAGGGAGAGTACCAATTATTGTCAACAATCAAATAGTAACAGTAGAACTGGGAGACAACCATGGTGAGCAAGGAAGGATATCTATTACATTGTTAACACATGAACATAGAAAATGTTCCAGTGCATAGGACAAAACAGTATTTTAAAATGAATGTATTGGCTCTAGCATTATGAATTCTTTAATGGAATCTAGTGGGTCCAAACAATTGAGTCAATAATTAATATTTTGGGTATCACAGAAAAACATATACTTCTGTAAAATTGTTAGACCAAAGATCAAATTTCTCTCAGGAATTTAATGGTAACCTTCCTGCCTTGTGAACCTAAAGGCAAAATATTAAAAGATTAGAACTTTTTTTCAGATTGGATGCATAACAAGCACAGCAGATATGGATATAAAATCAAAGCTATGTTAGACATATGCAATAATAGCAGAAAAAAGAATGCAATATTGCAAAATCTATGGGAAAAGAAGTTGACCAAAACATAAAAGAAATTTCAAAGAGGCAAGTTCTCTTTTGACTGGCAAAGAATTTATAAGGAAAGTTCATACATACGTTTTACTTTGACTAATGATGAACCAACTTGGCTGTTCTCCTTAGATTTTAAGCAGAAAGCCAATTCCTGGAATTTTGACTTAATATCTCTTCGCATGTCAGCAGTTGTATCTCTTTGAAATGGAATCTGCTTTTTTTGAGGCTCCCAGTAATATGCTTTCAACCAATCCAATGCCTGAAACATCAGATATGACTGTTTAACTTAACAAGCTTTTAATTAGCACCACATTATTAAAGATATACAGAGGAATAAAGGACTATTACCAAAGTTATGTATGCAATAACGTATGTTACATACAAACAAAATTATCATGAATTTAAAATTAAAATTTTCTACAACATTAATTAATTGAATCTTAAACAGTTTTGCCTGATATTTTGGTCACAAAACAGAGCATACTATTTTGATCTGAAAAAACAATATCAGGCCCAAGTCTTTATCCAAGCATAAATGATATAAAAGAGACATCCTCTAATCAAGCAAAGAAATTCCATACATCCAACTCGCACCATTTTCTCGAAGACAAATGTATTATACTTCATGTTTGTAGTGAAACCAAATTAAATTAGTAAGTGTAGCCTATCTCTTGAATAAAGGTTTTTGGAAAAGAAAAGGAAGAGACAAATATAAGGATAAACAAAATTCCATATCTGTTGCAAGCCCACATTCAATGGAACAAGTTTTGTTTAATACCAAGCAAACTTTAGCAAAGAAGAATAACCCAATACATGTCAACAAAGCGAGCATTATACTAGAAAGATAACTTATAAAAAACAAAGTATACCTTGTTTGAGCAATCCCGAACTACTTGCAGTGCAGGAAGATCACGATGAGAACCCTCTATATTAGCAGGCAAAGAGGAGAAATACAAATATTATGAAAAGAAAATCTCTTAAACCAATAAAATATAAGAACTAACAATAAAATTGACTGCATAACTACATAAAAGACAACCATAGTTTTGTGGCTGACAACTAGTACTATCACAATGCTTCCATATATGAGACTTTACAAGATATCAAACGATTAAATCCCATATTCAGCACATAAGCATGAGAAAAGGTGTAAAATTGCAACCTACTCCATGGTTTAGTCCAAAGCATTAGAAAATAAATTGTGAAAGAGACAACTAATGAGCAAATAAGAGAAACATTTTGTAATAAGTTGAAACCACTTACCATGACGAACATCAATTAGTTTACGAGGGATACCAATAGCAGCAGCAGCTTCAGCAATTGAAAACTCTGATTTTCTTCGTGTCTTCTCAACAACACAATTCACAAGCCTTCAGCAATTAAAAGTGTGTAAGTTTAATGTTCTCTGATGTGACACTAACAACAATACACTTAAAGGCAATCAGACCAAAGAAAAGAAAATCTTAAGCACTAATAAAGTGAACTTTGAATTGCCAATCAGAATCATGATAATAAAAGTTTAAGTCCAATGCATCACCTTATCCCAAAAAGAAAAAACCTCCTCCCCAGTGACATGAAAAAATTACTTAATTTCATTCCACCCATAACATCCTTAAAATTGTCCTGCTACCTCTATATTGAACCATTTCCTATAAATTACATTTAGGAGTAATGGTTAGTCAATGTGGTACTGGAGAGAATTGATCATGAGAGTTTTCAGACACTTCAATCAACATCAGTGTCACATATGTCCAGATCAATGTATACGAGAATTAACTTATTCTCAAAATTAGATGTGATCATAAGCATAAATGAACTTGTCAGAGTATAAATATTAATTTTAGATCCCTTTTATATAAATGTAAGCTTTTAGACCAATGAGCACTCAAATAATTTGTCACAAGAAAAAAATGGCTGATACATATCAGTTATGAATGTTGGAATACGAAAAACTCAAACAAACTAATTCCTGATATTGGAAGGACCAAAAATAATGAGAAAAATATGTACCACCATAAGAGCAACAAAACTACAGAACAGAAAAGGACTATGTTGATAATATATTACAAGGAATGAAAAAAATGAAGAAGGAATGAATAAAATGAAGCAATCTAACCTCAAGATTGACATGCAATATAGCATGGCCAGCAATTGCTCTGACTTCAAAACATCAGGTGATTGTTCCTCTTTATCTCTACGATCAAACAAAGATATATATAATTTAATAAAGCCTCAACTCATAGATTTTTTGTAATTTAATACAAATTTTATAATTTATTTATTAGGATATAAAAATGCATACTAGAGCTATCACGATTCCTACTATAGTTATATTTTCTTATTGTGAGACATTTTCTTTTGAATTACATCTATCTTTTACGTAAAGTTTGAGATGTTGCACAATTGATAAAGAAAATAAATGTTTCTTTTGACAAATCCAAACATAAACTCAAAAGAAATTGTCTTCATAAAAACAATGTAATAATAATTAATAAAATATACAAAATAATTTTGATTTATAAATCTTCATTTGCATAAAACAATACTACTAAGATCTTGGATTAAAGGGATTACCTGTAATAAGGATCTCTCTGTTGAATCTCAATGATTGAAGCTGTGACATCAATAACAACAGGTAGGCATCCTCTGCTTTTCCATGTAGATATCTAAAACCCATAAAGATTTAAATTCATTCATTATTCACTGGAAACAAACCAACAAAATTTTCCAAAAAGCATGGTTTAACTTACTCTATTGACAGCAGAGGCAACCTTATCTGCAGAAGACGAGAAGAGGGATTCTCTGATGAAATCCCACTCGTCCCAACTCAACCATGGCACCAACTTGTAGCTGTTTGATGACGATGATGATAAATTCTCATCATCAACAGTCATCATGTGTTCCTCGAAGCCCAGCATTGACTCCACAGAACGTCCAAACAGCCTAAACCAAAACCCTAGTTATGCTTCGCATTTCATACGTTTAAACTAGAATATTAACTTACTATTATTATAAAACATATTTCATTACAAGTCTAAAGGTAAACTGAAGAAAACTAAATATATTATAAATTTAAATCATATGAACAATTAATTTTTCATAATAAAAATAACATGCCAATGTTAACCGTTTGCCTATCAGTTCCACCAAGAAAACAAATTAGCAACCTTTTTCTTGAAATTTCTGAGCGCAAGCAAGACAGAGATATCGCGGTGATTCACCGCGGGGCAGAAAAAGGCGTGGATTGGACGGTGGCACAGCTGCGTGAAGTGTCTCCGGTTCGAGGCAGTGGCTTTGAAGCAAGTTTGGCGGCAGATAGGTTAATTTTTAACCTTTCGAGGTCACGCTACATTCCGCCCAACGTTACCTCTCTCCGTCAATCAGGATTTTAAATGATAAAATACCGATTTTACCCTTACAAATAAAAACCTGTAATAATCATTAAACTATTTCTGGGAATTGAAATCCTGAATGCAAATAATAATCACATCAAAAAAGGCCAATTTAAAAAAAAAAACACTATTTCCCACCCAAAACTTTGATGAAATGACAATTTTCTATCTTAAGTTTGCCCATCAATCATCTACTTCTGCAAATAAAAACTTATTCATTTCATTTAAAAATTGTCATTTTTAGTGAAATTATGAAGAGTAATATTATATATATATATATATTTTTTATATATATATATATATATACAAATAATATATATATATTTTGTATATATATATATATATACAAAAATTGTCATTTTGTATATATATATATACAAATAATATCTCATTAGATAAGGTAATATCTAATTACATGATAACATATTATTCGTATATTTAAATTATACATAAAATATATATATATATATATATATATATATATATATATATATATATAATTTTATTAAATTAAAAGACTATTCTAAACACTTAATTATCAATTTATCTTTTTTCGTTTAAGTTACGTAAATACTTTTTTTTTTTCTATTTTGACTGGGAAAACATGTGAAAGTCTATCAATTTATTACACTACAACAAAAAATTTTAAACCAACAGAGTGAAAAAACATCACGAACATTATAAGTTATCGTTGTAACATAGTTAATCAAAACAAAAACCCACGTTACAAAGTCTCTTATCATACTCTTATCTGTAAGTGTTTTTTCAATCCTTCATTTATCCGATAAGAAACATGATAACATTATGTGAATATTAAAACTTTTGTATAATGAATTTGCACAAGTCGAAATTTCAATGAATCTTGGTACATCTGTAATTATAATGAATGACCATTATAACTATAAAAGAAATAAATATAATATTACAAATTAGAGGTATAAATTATATATTACAAACTATTTTGTATATAATAATATTTTAAAAATATATGAAGGTTTGAAAAGATTTCAAGAATTAACTAAAAGTTAAATTATCATTTTAAAAATATTTGAATATTACCATAAGATAAATAGTTTTTATTTTTTTTCAAATTAATAGATGATATTATTTTATCTTTATTTTGTTAATTTTTTAATAGAATTTAATTTTAGATAAATTAGTATAATTTATACTGGTGAGGGATAAAAAGGTATTTTTAAACTTAAATATTAAATAAAAAAGTGTTATTTACTTTTATTTTAAATTAGAATAAAAACTTTTTAAAATCAAACTTAAAAGCTATTAGATTATTATACCTAATTTTTATATTATTTATTATATTATTACTATTTATAAAAATTATCACTTTTAATAAAAAATTACTAAGTTTCTTTACATAATCTAAACAAAGGCTCCTGAGGGGCATTATTGATAATTTTCAAATTGCACTACATCGAGCTTTAAAATATTCAATAGCAAATCAAGTCAAATCCTTCAACTCACAACTCAGAAGAAATAGAATGGCCACAATCAGTCTCCGCAAGGCCAACACCCGTCTCCCACCCGAAGTGAACCGCGTTCTCTACGTTCGTAATCTCCCCTTCAACATCTCCTCTGAAGAGATGTATGATATCTTTGGCAAATACGGCGCCATTCGGCAGATACGCATCGGCACCAACAAGGATACAAGGGGCACGGCATTCGTTGTCTACGAAGATATCTACGACGCCAAAACCGCCGTCGACCACTTGTCGGGCTTCAACGTCGCCAACAGGTACTTGATTGTTCTTTATTACCAACAGGCTAAGATGAGCAAGAAATTCGATCAGAAGAAGAAGGAGGACGAGATTGCTAAGATGCAGGAGAAGTATGGAGTTTCTACTAAAGATAAGTGATGGGCATTGGATGTTTATGCTAATTTTTTTAAAATTAGGTTATGGGTCTCAAAAGATGCATGGATATTGTTGTATGAGAACTAAAAATGGTTTTATGATAAACTTTTTTGTTAGATTTTGTGAATATGAAATTTTGTTCGTGTTAATTTTCGGATTGTTTTATGTGGGATGCTATGATAATTCAGTAAAGATTATCCTTTTTTTGTTTGGAAATTTGGGTTTGTGAAGGTTTGACACTGGGATTGGGGGAATGTTGTGTTTTTTTTTTTTGAATTTTTGTTGAGAACAATAGAATTGCCTTGGTTTTGGTGTCAACATGGCTCACAAAATTGAGTGGTTTTAGGATTTTTTATTGGTTATTGAATACCCAAAGTTGAAGATTTCTTGTGGTTCTTCTTCATGGTGCTGCAATGCAGAGTATTAACTTGGGGTGATATTCTTTTGGGTGATTTGGGTTGTTCTGTTATGCAATTTAGTTCTGCTGAAAATTTTACTGGGCAATGCAGCAGTAGTTGTCACCTTTTCTTAGGTGCCTTAGGCTTCAAGATGTGTAATTTTAGGGGTATTTGCCCTCGATGAAGTTTTGTGTTTTTTCTTTTACATCATTCTTTTCCCTGATTGATGCTAATAGACAAGTTACTAGAAATTTAGTGGCTAAGAATTACAAATGAGTGATAATGGTTGTTTGCAACGAATAAAATTCTTTGGAAAAAAATTTTTGGTTATCATTTGAAATTTGTTGTAGAATCCTGCTTTCTGATTTTCATGGAAAGACATTGTTAAAATTGCTTATCATACGGTGAATGTATGACATTGTTGATGAACATCAAATTCTTCACTAGATACCATCAAGTTTAGTCATAGCTGCTAAAGAGGCAGTGGCTCTTTGAAATTGATACTTTGATACTTGACCAATCTTTTTGGCTTATCTTCTTTTTCCTCAAATACTATATGATTAGATTTTTTTTCTAAGCTTTAATTTCTTATATTAGAGGTTACTTGATATGGTATAAGAGTGATATTGACTTCTTGCACTTGAGTTTTACCATTCTAGAAGGCAAATTTAACAGACAGTATTGGTTTTTGTGTGGATTCACACTTGTGTTTGTATGTGCATGAACCTAGTTGTCTTTTCCATTATTTGACCATATATGTGAGATTCATTTTAGATTGACTGAAAGGTATTGCGAATTGATCCTACCATTCTATTAGGTATATATAGTATAAGTGTTGGTTAAAACTTGCTTTTGTGTGTTATTGAATCTGTGTTAAGTAGTCCTGGCCACGGTTCATGAATCGGCGATTTTGGTTCGAAATCACCAGTTTACGGTTCAAAAAAATAAGAATCCTGAACCGAAACCGTAATAGGACGATTTGTAATCGATTTGGAACCGACGGTTTCGGTTCATAACCACGGTTCGAAACTGATGGTTCCGATTCATGACCCCAGTTCGAAACCGATATTGAACCGTCAATTCTAATACACGATCTTGATTTAATTTTTAAATTATTAATTACAATAATTAAAAATTAAAAGAAAGACTTGGACTTAATTTTTCAATTAAGTTTCCTATATATCTTCTTACGATTTAGAAGAATCAAAGCCTACGTAGTTTTCTTACTTTTACATATCCGATAGCCGATAGTATCCCTTTGCGTTATCATTCACTCTGCTATTTTGACTATTATTTTCCGATCGAACTATCCGTAGTTAAATCAATAAATTCTTCATTGAAGTCCACTTTTATATCTTGTTGGCGTAATTTGGCTCTTGTCTAATTGTCCACTCATACTTAGGTTTTAATAGATTCAGGAGCCTAACTCGATCGCCTCTTATCCAATATATTACTCTCTTGACTAAAAGTTTGTTTTACTGCGACAGTTGATATTGGTGTTGCCAGGACTTGTTTAGCAATAACTGCTAATATTGGAAAAGTTGATGCATGTCGACTTCACCATTCCAGAACTGGAAAGTCTTTATCTATATTGCTATCACCAAACTCAAAAATAGTAATTAAATAAATATCAAGCTCTGAGGTGGAGCTAAATGTTCTTTTTGGTCTTTTGCCCCTTTGTATTATAATACGATCACCATAACTCATATTTTGGATTGATGATGGGATAATAGGTGGTAGAGAGGAAAAAGAGCTACCTTGTTTACCATAAATTAATGAATATTCAACATAAATTTCTTTAATTAAATTTATAATATTAGTTATAGTTAATAAAATATTAATTTCATCCTCACACTCTAATTGTAAACATTCATAATATAATATTAAATAATTTGTAACACCATCTAATTTAAATCTAAGATCAAAAAAACAAACAACAAGAAAAATTTTTGGAATTGTTTTATAGTAAGTTAACCATTTTTTTTTTCTCATTAAAACAATAGCTTCTGCAAGAATAACATATTGTTTGGCTTCTTGTAAAGCCCCAAAATATTAACGGTTTCATTTAAAAACAAATGAGAAGTAGGATAATAAACCTCACTTAAAATATAAGTTGCATTATTAAAATTTCTTAATACATTTAAAATTGTTTTACAAATATCCTAATGTTAAAGATATAATGTAACTTGTGACACATATTGTGAAATAAATGAGCACAATAAATCCTTATAATCAAAAGACTCGTTGAGTAATTCATATGTTGAATTCCAACGAGTCAACACATCTTTAGAAAATTTTTTTTGTCTTCTATTATGTTGTTTACAAAATTTACCCCATTCTTTCATAGTTTAGAGATGTTTCCATAAAAATGAAATTGCTGTTTTTATTAGACTAATATAATTATTAATACAATTTAAATCATCCTGTACATATAAATTTAATACATGATATATATATCTAATATGAAAAAATATACTACCTAAATTAGGTTTACTAATTTTAATTAAATTAGTTATTAAGGTCGTATTTGAACGTGTATTATCAAATGAAATTGAAAAAATTTTATAAACTAATTTATATTATTCTAATATTCCTTTAATTATTCTATAAATATTATCGGTCGTATGTTGGTCATCAAACACCTTAAATAGTAAAATTCATTTTTGTATTTGAAAATTGTTATCTATCCAATGATAAGTTATACTCATATAAAAGTGAACTTGTCAATAGTCATTCCAAATATCATTACATATAGATACACGTCCATCAAAATTTGTAAAAAGTTGAATTAATTCTTTTTTTGTTTTTTATATACACTAAATAATGTTCTTTTTAATGTGTTTCTTGGAATAGTTTTATGTACAGGATTTAATACAGTTTTATAATAATTATTAAAAATTAAATTTTCACCAAAACTAAATGTTAAATGATCTATTGTTACCATTTTTGTAAATTCTTCCTTAATTTTATTATCATTATAAATAAATAAAGATTTATGTATTGAATCATACTCGGTTATTTGTGTTTTGTCTCGACTTTGTCCAATTTTTTCTTGATGTTTCAACTCCAAGTGTCTTTTGAACATCTCGTATCTACCTTTTTATTTGAATTTATAATTTTTCTTACAATAACTGTAAACAACTTCAAAATTACCATTTTTTTTGTATTTTCTTAAAATGAATCTTGAAAATATCGGAGGTAGAAATTTTTTGAGAGTGTTGTTCCATCTCCACCTATTAATGTTGTTGTTGCTGCTCCACCTCTACATAAAGATTTTCACTTTTTTGTGTTGAAAAATCATCTATAAATTGATTTTCATTCACATTTGATATATGTATATATTGACCAAATCTCCTATTATCAGAAGAATTTTTACTATTTGTCATTTTTTGATAATAAATAAATTTAATTATATAAATAAATTATATGATTAATTATGGAAGATAATAATAAATAATAAATAAAATTAATTATAAAAATAAATTCTATAATTAATTATGAATTGTATAATAAAAATATAAATTGGAATTAATAAAAAATAAAGAAAGAATTTAATTAAATTTAAGATGATTTGATTGAAAGATTGAGAGAACATTAAAAATTGAAAGAATGAGAATGAGAGTAAATGAGAGAGTTTGAAGGATTTAGTGGGAGAGTTGAAAAATTGAACGAATATATATAGGAAAAATTTAAGAGAAAAAATTTTTAAAAATGGGGGGTCAAAATGAAATTAAGAATTTTTGCAGGTTGGTCCCCTACAAAAATTTTGTCCCCTGTAAAAAATTTTGAAATATGCAGGGGACCAACGGTCCCTACAAAAGATTTTGAAATATGCATATTTGTAGGGAACCGTTGGTTCCTTCTTTTTTTAATTTAAAAAAATTCAAAAAAAATAAAATTATCAGTTTAGAAGATTTAAACCGTCGGTTTATAAATCAGATGTGAACTGACGGTTTTACGGTTTAAAATTAGATTAACTGAAACCGAATCGTCAAAATCTAGTTTCAGTTTCGATTCAATCCGGTTTCGATTTCGATTTTATCCGGATAAGTTTCGATCCGATTCATGGGTCAAACCGGCCTGCGGCCATGTCTAATAGGTGGAGATGAAACAACACTTCAAAAAAATTCCTATCTTCAATATATTCAAGATTCATTTCAAGAAAATACAAAAAGAATATGGTAATTTTGAAGTTGTTTGCAATTATTGCAAACAAATTTATAAATTCAAACAAGGAGATGGATACGAAACGTTTAAAAGACACTTGGAGTCGAAACATTCAGAAAAAATAGGGCAAAGTCGAGGCCAAACATAAATAATTTGGTATGGTTCTACACATAAATCTTTATTTATTTATAGTGATAATTAAAGTAAGGAAAAATTTGTAAAAATTGTAGTAATAGATCATTTAACATTTACTTTTGGTGAAAATTTAAGCTTTAATAATTATTGTAAAACTGCATTAAATTTTGCACATAAAACTATTTCAAAAAATACATTAAAAAGAACATTATTTAGTCTCTATAAAAAACAAAAAAGAGAATTAATTCAATTTTTTACAAATTTTGATGGATGTGTATTTATATGTAGTAATATTTGCAGTGACCATTGACAAGTTTACTCTTATATGGATATAACTTATCATTGGAAAGATGATATTTTTCAATTACAGAAAAGAATTTTAGCATTTACGGTATTTGGTGACCGACATACGACCGATAATATTTATAGAATAATTAAAGGAATATTAGAAGAATATAAATTAGTTTATAAAATTTTTTCAATTTCATTTGATAATACACGTTCAAATACTACCTCAATAACTGATTTAATTAAAATTTGTCAACCCAATATAGGTGGTAGATTTTTTTATATTAGATGTGCATGTCATGTATTAAATTTATGTGTACAGGATGGTTTAAATTGTCGTAATAATTATATTAGTCCAATAAAAATAGCAATTTCATTTTTATGGACACATCCCCAAACTATGAAAGGATGAGGTAAATTTTGTAAACAACATAATAAAAGACCAAAAAGATTTTCAAAAGATGTGTTGACTCGTTGGAATTCAATATATGAATTATTCAACGAGTCTTTTGATTATAGGGGTTTATTGTGTTCATTTATTTCATAATATGTGTCATAAATTACATTATATCCCCAATATTGGATATTTGTAAAACAATTTTAAATGTATTAAGAAATTTTAATAATGCAACTTATATTTTAAATGAGGTTTATTATCCTAGTTCTCATTTGTTTTTAAATGAAGTCGTCAATATTATTGGGTCTATATAGGAAACCGAATAAGATGTTATTCTTGAAGAAGTTATTATTTTAATGAAAAAAATGGTTAACTTACTTTAAAACAATTCCAGAAATTTTTCTTATTGCTTGTTTTTTTTATCCTAGGTTTAAATTAGATAGTGTTACGGATTATTTGACATTATATTATGAATGTTTGCAATTAGATTGTGAGGATGAAGTTAATATTCTATTAACTATAACTAACATTATGAATTTAATTAAAAAAATTTATGTTAAATATTCATTAATTTATGGTAACCAGGGTGGTTCTTTTTCCTTTTTATTACTTATTTCCCTATCATCAATCCAAAATATGAGTTATAGTGATCGTATTATGATGCAAATGAGCAAAAGACCAAGAAGAATATTTGACTCTACCTTGGAGCTTGATATTTATTTAACTAATATTTTTGAGTTTGGTGACAACAATATAGGTAAAAACTTTCCAGTTCTGGAATGGTAGAGTCGACATGCATAAACCTTTCCAACATTAGTAGCTATTGTTAAACAAGTTCTGACAGCATCAGTATCAATTGTCGCAATAGAACAAACTTTTAGTTAAGGGAGCAATATATTGGATGAGAGACGATAAAGTTTGACTCTCGAATTTATTGAAGCCCAAATATGCGTGGATGATTGGACAAGAGCTGAATTACGCCAACAAGATATAAAAGCAGACTTAAATAAAGAATCGCTTGATTTAATTACGGATTGTGCAATAACGGAAAATAATAGTCAAGATAACGGAGATGAATGATAAGGTAAAGGGATACTGTCGGCTATTAGATATGCACAGATAAGAGAACTACATAGACTTTGATTCTTCTAAACCCCAAGAAGATACGTAGAAAGCTTAATTGAAAAATTAAGTCCAAACGTTTCTTTTAATTTTTAATTATTGTAATTAATAATTTAAAAATTAAATCAAAATCGTGTATTAAAATTGACGGTTCAATATCGGTTATGAATAGGAATCGTCGATTTCAAACCGGTTACAAATTGTCCTATTATGGTTTCACTTTAGGGTTCTTATTTTTTTGAACCGTGAACTGGTGGTTTCAAACCGAAATCATCGATTCATGAACCGTGGCCAAGACTACCACCTGTTGTTGATGTTGTTGTTGCTGCTCGACCTCTACATAGTGATTTTCACTTTCTTGTGTTGAAAAATCATCTATAAATTGATTTTCATTCACATTTGATATATGTGAATATTGACTAAATCTCTTATTACTAGAAGAATTTTCACTACTTGTCATTTTTTGATAATAAATAAATTATATGATTAATTATGAAAAATAATAAATAAAATTAATTGTAGGAATAAATTCTATAATTAATTATGAATTGTATAATAAAAATATAAATTGAAATTAATAAAAAATAAAGAAAGAATTTAATTAAATTTGATTGAAAGAGTGAGAGAGTATTAAGAATTGAAAGAATGAAAGAGTGAAAGAGTTTGAAGGATTTAGTGGGAGAGTTGAGAGATTGAATAGATATATATAAAAAAAATTTAAAAGAAAAAATCTTAAAAAATGGGGGGTCAAAACGAAATTTAGAATTTTTGCAAGGGACCACGGTCACCTGCAAAATGTGATCCCCTGCAGAAAATTTTGAAATATGCAACCCCTGCACAAAATTTTGAATCCCTGCAAAAGATTTTGAAATATGTAGGGACCAGTTCCCTACATATTTGCAAGAAACCAACATTTCCCTGCATATTTGGTTCCCTGCACATTTGTAGGGGATCGTTGGTTTTTTTTTTTTAATTTAAAAAAATAAAAAAATTGAACAAAAATAAAATTATTGGTTTATAAATCAGATGTGAATCGACGGTTTTACGGTTTAAAATTAGATAAATTGGAATCGAATCATCAAAATTCGATTTCAATTTCGATTCCAATTCAATCTGATTTCGATTTTTTTGATTCCGATATCAGTTTTATCTGGGTTGGTTTCAATCTGATTCACAAGGCAAATCGCTGCGTGGCCATTATTCCACCATATATGTGAGGGAACATTTTAAGTTGAAGGACAATTTTATAATAATTTAAGCTTTTGGGTTAATGCCCATTCAACATATCATGATGGTATCAATAATTTTGGATTGTGAAGTTTGAACGTTGGATGTAGAGGTCTGTCTCCGATAGATTGATCACGGGTTAGAATCATCATAGTGTGCCTATCATTATCATGCATGGTTTACCATATTTTGCTTGTTTGAGGGTCATCCGTGGTATAGTGATATGGCTCTCTTTCCGAGATGATTTTCAGAGAGGTGTGCTTTTTCACACAACAGGACAAAAATCAATTATTTTTCTTCATGTAAGAATGTAAAGGCAGAAAAACATTAGAAGAAAGAGTTAAGAAAAAAAAAAAATAATAATAATAAATACAACCTAATTGCAACAACAGATAATCATCCGGCTATAATTAGAAGTAGTAAATACTAATAAAATATATTCCCAAGTTTTGTCAATCATTCTTCTTCTTGTTCCCGATCTGATAATTAATTCCAAAAAATTAAAAAAAACCCAAAAAAGAAAATATTAGTTATTCAAAAAATTTAAAGCATAAAGAAACTCATCGCTTTTGAAGCACCGATATGAAGGACCACATTTTTTAACTACTTCGTTGAAAACAAAACGGCTCATTTTCCTTTCCAAATTTCTCAATTAAACCACAACAAACCAAACAGTCAATCAAAAATAATTTTTGCCCAAGCCTCAGGTTAGGGCAAATTTATACGTATTTATAATATGTTTGATTAAAATAATATTTTATTATAAAAATAAAAAATATCATATAAAAATATATTTTAAAATATAAATTATTGTTATTATATTCGATAAAAATTTGTTAATATATATAATTATTATGATTAGTTGGAGATAATAAAAAAATATTATTTTATTTATATAAATTTAAAGTAAGAATATTTTAATCTTAAAAAAATTAATAAATAAGGTTACAATTGTAATAAAAATCAAGATTATTAAAGCTAATAATCAGATTAGTTTTTATATTATCTATTATATTATTATTGGTAATGTAAGATTATCGAAATCTTTTATTACTTAATAAACCAAATAAGATAATACAAATAATAAAAAATATATTATGAGAATAATCTTTGATTTCTATAAACTAAACCCCTCTTGAGGGTTGAAGATAATATATTCATCCATCTTTTTAATTAATGGTCTTATCTAAACATGTCAAGAGGGTTGGATCAGCTTGAAAGGGCCTAACACACATTGTAGTAGCTTGTGGGTTGACCCATGGGTTATACGAGCTGCGAAGTTCGGCTTGGCATGATACTGTACACAATTTTTTCAAAAATTTATTAATTATTTATTATTATATAGAGAATTGAATAATTTATATGAAAAAACAAAAAGTATTCATTAATGTTATGAAAAATTAAAAAGTAATAATAAATTTATTATTAATTTTATAGGAAAATCGAGACATAATATGAGAAATCTAAATTTGTTAATTATTTGTCATTACTCAGACGAGAAAAACTACAAAATTAGTATATGAAATCCAAAAAATATAATAAAAAATAATTAAAAAATAGAAAAAACATAATTAACAGACTAGCTTGCCAAAAGCCCACGTGCCTACCCATTAAAGGTAAGACCCGATACAATACAACTCGTTATAGCACTAGCCATGTAGTAAACCTATATATTTTTGTTGACTGATCTAACACAAAAACCCAACTCTATATAGGTCTTGAGTCCAATATAATATGAGAGAACAGTAGATTACTATAGTCGGTCCCATCTGACTAGACACGACATACTGTCAAGTCTAATCTATATCTTTTTTAATATTTAATTGGCCAAAAGACTTATTCTCACCCAAAATATGTAGTTTTCTCAAATTTCTCCTTATTAATTTTGAAAATCTCATTTATCCATCTATGGTTATTTAAATTTGTTAGTTTTAGGAATAAATTCATCATTTTATATTTAATATTAAAAATAAACTTAAATTTAATTTCATTTTTCCCATCTTAATACTAACAACTAACATTTTTCCCTTAATCCCAAGTTTTCAAAAACTATATTTTCTCCTTACGATTTTTAAACTTTCAAATCCAATTTTTTCAGCGATAACCGATGATCTCTAGGCACCATCTCTTTTCTCAGCGGTGATGCCTCACAGCGTCAAAGGAACGAGGGAGGAATGACTAGTCAAGCTAACTATCATTGCTGTCACCAATTCATTCAGTGAAAGAAGCAAGAGCGCACGTTCTACTTACCAGGTTGCTAAGACACATTGCACATCTCAAATGGCTCCGCCAACGCCTTTTCCATTTATATTAATCATTCATTTATGTTCCACTCCAGATACGACTCTTTCATATCTCATACTTCTTAGCAATGGCGTTCCTCTTAAGGGAAATCTTTGCGGCAACTCTTGTCTTCTTAATTAGCCGCTATTTGATTCGTTCTATCATCAAACGATCATCCCCTCCGCTCCCTCCAGGCCCGCCAGGATGGCCGTTGATCGGCGCTCTTCCTCTCCTGGGAGCCATGCCCCATGTCACCCTTGCCAAAATGGCCAAAAAATACGGACCTGTCATGTATCTCAAAATGGGAACACAAGACATGGTGGTGGCGTCGACTCCGGACGCCGCTCGCGCATTTCTGAAGACGCTAGACCTCAATTTCTCTAACCGTCCTCCTAATGCAGGCGCCACCAATTTGGCGTATGGTGCACAAGATTTGGTTTTTGCGGACTATGGAGCAAGGTGGAAGCTACTACGAAAGTTGAGTAATTTGCATATGCTTGGAGGAAAAGCTCTTGAGAATTGGGCGACCGTTCGCGACGCCGAGCTAGCTCACATGGTTTGTGCCATGTGCGAGACTAGCCGAAAAGGCCAGCCGGTGGTGGTGCCGGAAATGTTATCTTATGCCATGGCGAACATGATCGGCCAAGTTATACTCAGCCGTCGAGTTTTCGTGACAAAAGGCTCGGAGTCTAACGAGTTCAAGGACATGGTGGTGGAGCTGATGACATCTGCAGGATTTTTCAATATCGGTGATTTCATCCCCTCAATTGCTTGGATGGACTTACAAGGGATCGAGCGTGGAATGAAGAAATTACACAAAAAGTTCGATGTTTTAATAACAAAAATGATTGAGGAGCATATGGCGTCGAGCCATCAACGCAAAGGAAAACCGGATTTTCTCGATGTTCTGCTGGCGAGTCTTGAGAACTCTGATGACGATCAAAGGCTTACAATCACCAACATTAAAGCTCTACTCTTGGTATATATATTTCTCTTTTCTTTTTATAATTATTTTCACATATAACGGAGCTCAGAAATTGTTGTTATTTCTGCTAGAACTTATTTACTGCTGGCACCGACACTTCCTCAAGTATTATCGAATGGGCGATTGCAGAGATGTTGAAGAACCCTATCATTCTGAAGCGAGCACATGAGGAGATGGATCGAGTAATTGGAAGAAACCGAAGGCTTCAAGAATCAGACTTATCAAAACTCCCGTACTTACAAGCCATATGCAAAGAAACATTTCGAAAACACCCATCTACACCTCTCAACCTGCCGCTGGTCTCAACCGAAGGATGCGTTGTAAACGGCTACTACATTCCTGCAAACACCAGACTCAGTGTAAACATCTGGGCTATAGGCCGTGACCCCAACGTGTGGGAGAATCCATTAGACTTTACACCGGAGAGATTTTTCAGTGAGAAATATGCCAAGATTGAACCACGGGGAAATGATTTTGAGCTGATTCCATTTGGGGCAGGAAGAAGAATCTGCGCAGGAACTAGAATGGGGATTAATTTAGTTGAATATATTTTAGCAACTTTGGTGCATTCGTTTGAGTGGAGATTGCCAGATGGAGTGGAGCTAAACATGGAAGAAGCCTTTGGTCTTGCCCTGCAAAAGGCTGTGCCCCTTTCGGCTATTGTTTCACCGCGGCTTGCTCCCAATGGTTATACTTATGAGTAGTACGTTGAATCTTATCTAAAGACTTCGACATATCATATCACTCTTTAATATGTCTCAATAATGCCAGAAGAATGAATTGTTATCCGGGGAGAATGAATGTATGAATGGCAGCGTACGCAAAAATAAATTGAGTTAGTTATTGATTAGCTGATTTTGACGTTGAGTAATTTTAAAGCAACACAAAAAAAAGTAAAGGATCACCCGTATAGAAACAATATAAATAATTGGTGTATAAATGTAATAAATTAAAATTACTTAATTTTATACAATATAAATTTCAAATTTTATATTTATAAGTTTTATATTTTTGAATATGAGTCTAATAATCTAAAATGATTATAAATATCAAATGATAATGTATCCAATTAAATGACAAGTGTAACAACCTATAATGGTTGTATTTGATAAAGGGTGTTGGAAACTAAAAGACTCATACATCACATAAAAACAATATAAATGAGTTATATATAAGTTTATTATATTAAAACTTAACATAAATTAATTAGTTTTATATTAATAAGTTTCTATTATCATATTTATAAATCTAATATATTTCAACACATCACGATGAACAAATCAAATGATGATTTTAATTTTTAACTTGTCGTTCATCACATGAAATTTGGATAGTAAAACACCAGGCAAACAATGCGCACTTGCTCTTCTTGGTGGAGTGTTAGAAATGTTACTGTTGGTGGGGACTGTTTAGGTAAAAGTAACAGATTAGAGGCTCCTGCAGAGAGCTGAACTATGACTGGTTGGCCTTATGGTTGCTGTGTCGTTGTTCCCCACCATAATACATCACCTCAAGAAATGAACATTAGGTAGAAGTGATAGTCTGTGTTTCGTTTAACGAAGATATAACTCTCCATAAGAGAAGGCATTTCATCAATTGGCACCCACTCAATGTGATCGGTCCACAAGCAAAAGAAAGTAATAGCTTCCCATCTAATCAATCTCGATTGTGATCATATCATTTATGTAACTATTTAGGAGGCTAACGTTTGTAACCAAAAGCATTGTAATTATACAAGGGATCACCAACGGCAAAGGGAAAGGCACCAAAACATATGCAAATATATATACTAGACACTCTTCTTGTACTTAGGATTAGCTTTGTTTTGTTGTAAGTTCAATGGCAAGGGTCATTGTACTCAATAGTTTGTGTATCCAAATCTTTCTAGAGGTACTCCTTGGTGTTCGAATCCCCTTTGTGGTATTGTTTTATAATTTGTGTATCCAAATTGTCAAAATATTTTTTTCAAAAACATTAATATTTTAGTCATAGACATTAATTATTAAATAACAAACTAAACCACATTTAAAATATTTTGTGTCTAACTTTTTTTCGTTTGTTTGAATTTAACTACTTCCACTGTAAACAAATTTACAAATGACTCTGACAAAAATATCTTTAACAACATCTCGAGCTCCTGCAAATGCAACATTATGCAGTAGAACTGAAATATTCACCTTCTTTTCTTTAATATTAAATTTTTCATGTCATCTTATCCATCGACTAGAAACTCTGTAGCTATTAAGAATGCTGGTGCTTTTCAAAACGTACTGTTTTTGTATTGAATTCATTATATTAAACTAAGATAATATTTCCAGATTCATTGACATTTATTTATATAATAGATTATCTTCACAAGAACATTATTTTTAATGAAAATAAAAAATGTGGATGCCAACTTTGCATATAAAAAAAATATTTTTAGTGTACATTATCAAAATTTTCGAGTGATGGAAAACTACAATTGTACATCACACAAGAACTAGAATTTTAGTATGATATAAATCTAACCTATAATATTCATTCTATTGCCAAATTATGAAACTATTGGTTTGATTATATATACCTATTTTGAGTACAAAAATTAATTATATTTATGTATATCATCATGTGATTAAATAGTATTTTATTGTTATTTCAAAATTATCCAATCACATGATGACACATATTAAATATATATCTATTTGTGTATTCAAAATAAGTACGCATAATTTTATTGGTAAAATTAATGTTGATTTCATTTCTCAGTTTGTCATTTATTTCCATACATAGTGATCATGTGGTGGAAAGTCCCGTATGCATACTATATTTATACATTTTCTTTCTCGTGTGTGGAGAATGTAAACGCAAATTTTCATCATTAACTAGTATACACAATTTAAAAATATTATGTAAGATAAGTTACAATAACAACAATTATTGTTTGAGTAGACTCAAATAAATTTGTTACAAATATGGAAAAATAAACATGGAAATGAATGGAAACAAGGGAAAGAAAGAGATGTGCGGCCAAAGTTTTTATGTATTTAACCTGATGATTATAATGTCTATATTCACAATGTTTCACAGGTTTTTTTACATAGTACAAGGATAATACTCTTCTTCCTTTCCCTATTTTTTTTTTCTCCTCATTCTCTTTTCCCATTTCCCCTTCTTTTATATACAAATTTTATTGGAGGGACAAAGGTTATTCGAGTCCTCCTTTTTCTCTCGACAATGACCTATGATTTTGAATTTAAATGGATAGTGTTGTTTCTATATTGACGACATAACATTTATATGAAAGTTAATGCTTTTACTAGATAAACATTACAAAAATGTTGTTGCATGAAATCCGAATTAGGATAATCTTGAAGGCTTTAAGTTAAGGAGTTGATTAGTGAGTATTCATTGTCTGCTACATCCAATTATATTTAAAGGGTTATTTTTGTACTACTCATTTTTTACCGTATAAAATATGTTCCCCAGTTCTTGGAGTTTGTAAAGGACCTCAAGAACTATAAAAGATTTATTGCAAAAAAAAAAAAGATTGTTGCTATATGGAGACCTTACAATATCTTTCTTGATGTTGTAAGTTGACGTTATTATAATCTCTTATATGTTGAGTGGTGTATCAATCATTCTGCATCACTTGTTGAAGACAATTGGAAGTGCGTTGTTTGCATCATAAGATGCTCAACACATGTTTCATTATTATTTGAACAGTCACAATGGATGTTCTTTGACTATAAAAGGAGTTTTAGGTGTAGGTCTTTAATAAGTTTTTCATTTGGATACTTAATAAATTGTCTTAACTTATTTCTTCTTGAGTTTGATGAATAAGGAAAATTAAGAGTTTGATGCTTCTATTGAATAAGATAATGTAGCGAATGACTTTTTAGATGATATCCTAAATTGGGCATCTACCTTAAGAAGGTTGTTAACATACTTCACATTAGCTCTGTCAAACATTTGGAACAAGGACATCACACTCTCCACTGCCTTGTATGGATAGCAATGGGGAACAGTGGGATCAAATGCCCTATTTTTCATCCCTATCCTCGTCCCTGATCTATCTCTATTATAAGGATAACAAAGATTTCTCATCCTTTTATCCGTAATGAAAAATTTTCTCTCTGTACCTTTTAAACACAATATAAATATATTAAATAATAAAATTAACTAAAATTAAAACCAACTTATTTTAAATGTCACAAATAACATATATTAACCACCTTGATATACATGACAAAAAAATAAATAAATTTGAAAATATAAATGATCGAAAACTATAAAGATACGATAATATTTTAAGTAAAGATATAATATAAAACAATGGGGACAGAAATATAGGCGGGGCAAGTACACATGTATCCTTGACCCTGGCTCATCCTTGATTACAAGAATATTTTTCGTCTCCATTCTCATCTCCTCCCCCATTTCTATCAAGGAATCTCCTCCTTGTTAAGGTCAGTGACTTTAAATTTGGGTCAAAATTGTTATCTCTATTGCCTTGAGCCATTCTTCAACTGTATATGGATAACTTGTACCTAAAAACTTTAAAGGCTAGTGCATGCCTAGAAAATCATATATCCGATGTAGTTAGGTTTGGCCTACAACTGGAGTAATCTCTCACTCCCCTAATGTCCTCTCTAGTGCAACATGCACTAGTGGTGCCATTACTGGTACACTCATTCTACTTGGAGTGCAAACTATGTTTCTTATGTTGATGGCAATGAATCCTATATAAGAGGTCAAGGTAGTTGTCCCCTTGTTTTATACCTCCTATGGGTTAGCAGTTGAAAGATTTTTATTAGACCTCTTGGTTCTCCTCATAATGATCATATAAAACCCACATATATTATCTCATAAGCATAACTTAGTAGGTAATAACTTTAAACTTACAGCAATTGACTAGTGAGTGTGATCAACATAGCATAACGCGAGCTCGGCTCGGTTTATAGATAGCAGAGCTCGAGTTCAAGCTCAAGCTCGTCAAGCTTTTGGAAGCCAAGCTCGAACTCAACTTAACTTGTTTCGAGCTCGAGTTTTTAACTATTTTGTTATTAAAATGATATCGTTTTAATATATATTGGTTAAAATGACGTTGTTTTGTATTAAAATTTTTAATTAAAAATTTTGGTGAGTAGCTCGAGCTCGACTGAGCTTTTATAGGGCTGGCTTGTTTCGGTCTCGTTTGAACCGAGCTCAAACTAGAGCTCGAACGAGCTCGGTTCAAGTCCAACCCTAAGCATAAGGGACTTATCTTAATTTTGCTTGAGTTAACAATACACATTTGGACATTTTTTTGGGTACCAAAATCATGCTTTGATACTAACTTGTAACACTCATTTCCAAAAGTATTATCCTTTGAAGAGAAATGCTTCTACTCTTGTCTAATTAAGTATGATAAACTTAAACTATTTTAACATACATAAAACTTCACATATAAATTACCAAGAGTATCTTCAATTATAACTATCAACAAGAGGAGCATCAAAAGATATCTTTAATTGTCAACAACTAGTGTATAGTAATGAAAACATGATTCAATTGTCAACAACTCATAACATAAACATAAAACATATATAATCAAAATGACAATATTACCCTCAAGTTGTCTTATCTCCCTAACCGACCCTATCACAATCATCATCCGTACTTGTTACCTCCAAAACAAAAAAGGAATGAAGAGTGAGTGATAAGTCACTCAGTTAGTAGGAGAACTTGATCCTACATATTCATAATATATCTTTTTATATAAGTAGACTCTTATTTCATTTGTACTTGATCATTTAGAGTACACCTTAGGACTCAAAACTTTAATGACCTAAAATCCTTAACTTCACTTAATTATCAAGGGAACACCTTCAATCCCTAATAAGTGATGACACTTTATAGATAATGCATGTAAAATATTGGGGTGACCATTTCCTAATATTCAACAACAAACTAACGAAAGTATATTTACTCTTCTTTACGTTTCGACAACCATTATTATATCATTATTCATAATTATTGTATGTGTTTTCTGCAATATAAAAGGAGAAAAACTCTAGTTATTTTCTATAATTCTATTTACATCAATTGTGACATTGTAGATATATGTCATTATTTGTTTTATGTTGAACCACATAAAAATTAATGACTTATTACCAGCTGTTTTAATATTTCATATTTTTGCACCTAAATCTCATTAATTTGGAATAACTTTCGATGGTGCAATTTTCCGCATCAACATATGATTTGTTTTATTGGACAATCTCACCAGGTCAACTAAGTGAGGTTGTGAAACTACTCATGTAATTTGCTCTTAAAATCCAGGAGTGTTTAACATTTGGAGATGTAATTGATTCTGTATATACAACTGTAGCTTAGTAGTTTCTATGAATAACTCCATGGCCTAGGCTTCCATGCTAGCCAAAAAAATAGAAAGCTTTCATTAACACTAAGAGGAGTGTTTGGTTCTATGAGTGTTTTATTACTAAAACTAAAAAATTACCTTGAAGATAGATTACCTTAAAGATTATTGGGTATAAATTATTACTATATTTGATTAAAGGTAATAAAAGAATACTAGTATATTATTTTACTTAAATATCATTAGGTAATTATTATAAAAGAATTTTTATGTTATTTGTTATATTAATTGAAAATAAAATTATTTTTGCTCTAAAAAAATTAATAAATAAATTATATATTATAATAAAATCAAGATTATCTTGGTAATCTTTTAATACCTAAGACATGGTAGTAATCAGATTACCTTTTATATTACCTGTCATATTATCATTGGTAATAAAAGATTACCAGAATTTATTTTTACTTATAAATCAAATAAAATAATATAAATAATAAAAAAAAATATTAAAGTAATATTTAATCCCCCTCAACTAAACGCATCTTAAGAATTTAAGACAATCTCGTAGGTACGTCCATAGACACTTAGTATTCTGTCAGACTATGTGAATCTTAGAGTATCTTTGAATATTTCAAAACACTTGAAATTCCAGCTTGTGGGCTACCAATATGAGTTTTCATTTAACATGAAATTCATCGACCAACTAACTACTTGAAGAAAACATATAAATTGAGAATATATTTGACATAAATTAATATCTGGAGATATGTAGTGCTGTTTCTCAAGCTTAATGTTCGTCATGGGTATTTACATTCCTGTCCTAAGGAATGAAAAAGTATAAAAATCATCCCCACCAAATTATGCCATTAGAAAATTTGATTCCTTTTCCTCACACCTATGCAGCATTTTTTATTAATCAGAGTTTTTTCAGAGCTTCAATCGTGAGAACTGAGTATTTAAATCATGGCCATGCCAAGTACATAGTTTGGTTACATAATGCAGCCATCAGAATTGTGGTGGTTATGGGGGCTCGACATGTGGTCAGCTATAGTCAGATTTGAAGTTGGTAAAGAGACCCGGGAGGCAAGAAGGCTATGGAACAAATTGCATAAGCCAACCGACTAAAACAATTAAGAATCTGAATGAGATTACCAAATGAAAACTGACCCACATTGCCGGCGATGAAGAGGTTAGCTTATTCCTTGAACCAGTCTTTGACTGCAAAATATGAATAAAAAAAGGTGATGGATACTGGGATTAGACAATTGTTCGCTGTTGGTTTCAAGTGTGTTTAGGAGTAAATGAGTTTGAATGTGTTCGGAGTTGTATTGGATTATTGAGTTTTTAATTATATTTTGTTTAGATAGTTACAATGTTTAGAGAAAATAACCTTCAAGGAAATATTGATTAAGGCTTTATATAATATAATTTTCCAAAGAAAATATTATTTAAAATTAGTAAGAAAAGTCGGTAATTGTAATATTATTCTTGTTGTATTCTGATTCTTTCTCTCATAGTACAATCTGTTTGATATTGCCTTATTTTAAATAATAATCGAACCATACAATGGTACCCTTAAATGATTGACTTAATTTAAAATTTCTGCATATTTGAATAATACAATGGTTGAACATCATACCGTAAAATGAGCTTCCCTGCCATCCTCCATGAATTATTTAACTCAGCCTTGTTAATTAATATTAGAAAATATCATACGATAACAGTTACTGTTGAACAAGTTACTATTGAATAAATTACTATGTCTATCAAGATTTACACAATTGGATATACCAATGACTTGCACACGTAGCAGTGCTCTTGTTTGTTTGGTTCGGTGAGACTTGAAATACTTGCAATTCATTCAACATCTCAAATGAATTTCAAACCCTTATATATTCCAACCATCCACATTGATTCTGTCGCTCAACCGAGTGGAAGCCGCTCCTTTGAGAAGAAATGACACTACTCCAAGACTCCTTCCTGCTGGAGGAGGGCCTTGCCTTGGTTCTCCTCTTCTTCATAACACGCTTTTTCGTTCATTCTCTCTTCAGGAAATCAAGACCACCGCTCCCTCCAGAACCACAGGGGTTTCCCATCGTCGGCGCCCTCCCCCTCATAGGCAGCCAGCCCCATGTCGGCTTAGCCAAAATGGCCAAAAAGTACGGCCCAATCATGTATCTGAAATTCGGAAGCCAAGACATGGTGGTGGCCTCAAACCCGGAAGCCGCTAAAGCCTTCCTCAAAACCCAGGATCTCAATTTCTCAAACCGTCCAACCGATGCAGGCGTCCACCATATGGCCTATGACGGACAAGACATGGTTAACGCTGCATATGGACCCAGATGGACATTGCTGCACAAAGTGTGTAATACTCATATTTTTGGTAGTAAAGCCATGGAAAATTGGGCACATTTTCGGGTGTCCGAGGTCGGCCTCATGCTTCAGGATTTGCTTGAGGCTAACCGGAAAGGCGAGCCCGTATTGATGCCTACAATGTTATCGTATCTTACGGCGAATGTGATCGGACAGGTGGTTCTCAGCCGTCGTGTTTTTGCAACAAATAGTTCGGAATCGGATGAGTTTAAGGTTCTGGTTGTGGAGATGATGAAATATGCAGCGGTTTTATTGGTGGGGGATATCATTCCGGCCTTGGGTTTCTTGGACAGAGGCACCCAGCAGAAAATGAAGAAATTACACAAACAAGTCGATTCCATGATAACGAAGATGATTGAGGAACATATTGCCACCAGTCATGAGCGTGAAGAACACCCTGATGTGCTTGACACTATTTTGACTTACGGAGACAAGCCAGACGACGAAAGACTTAGTAACGATAACATCAACGGACTCCTCCTGGTATCTCTTAAACACTTCTTTTAGTTAGAGTTTTATTTGATTTGTAAATCAGCTCATGGACCGGAGGAGGAAGGGACAAGGAGGGGCAATTGCCCCCTTGGATCCATTAATATAAATTGATTTTTTTATATATGAATACATATTTGATATTTGATATGTATTACAATGTAACTAAATATTATTTTATTATAATTCAAATTAGATAATTATAATTTTACTATAATTTCTGACTAAGCGCGTGACTCAACTAGACTATTCAAACTTGTGCTAGAACTTATTTGTGGCCGGCACGGATACATCATCGAGCATCATCGAATGGGCCCTGACGGAGATGTTGATGAATCCAACCATTTTTAAGAAGGCACACGAGGAGATGGATAAAGTAATCGGAAGAGGCCGGAGGCTCGAAGAAGCTGACATTCTTGAAGCTCCCATACTTACAAGCCATATGCAAAGAAACCTTAAGAAAACACCCCCCAACACCACTCAATCTGCCTCGCCTCTCATCCGAAGATTGCATTGTAAACGGCTACTTCATCCCCAAAAACACTCGCCTCCAAGTAAACATTTGGGCAATCGGCCGCGACCCCGACGTGTGGGAGAACCCATTAGAGTTTGCACCAGAGCGGTTTTTGAGTGAAAAGAATAAGAAGATTGATCCTCGAGGAAACGACTTCGAGTTGATCCCATTTGGAGCTCGAAGAAGAATGTGTGCTGGAGTGAGAATGGGAATGGTTCAAGTTGAGTACGTTTTGGGAAGCTTAATTCATTCGTTTGACTGGAAATTACCAGAGGGAGTTAAAGAGTTAGACATGGAAGAAATTTTCGGCCTCACACTGCAAAAAGCTGTGCCTCTTTCGGCTATGGTTTCCCCAAGACTTGCCCCGGGTGCCTATGTTTAACAACAGATAATCAAGCTCCTAAATTTGCCAGAAATGTCTGGTCTTTTCATATTTGCCATAAAAGCTGCAACAATATATATATATTTTTTACAGAGTAATTTGTATTTGGTTGCAATCAGCGTTGTATTCCCAGCTAAAATAATGAGAGAGAGAAAAAATTGTATTCGTTTGCTTCTCAATTTTGTATTTAGTATAGCGCGTAGATAGAAAATACAAGAACAAGGAAAATTCGATATATGAATTATATAAGTATAATATCACGAATAATAAAAAATATGTTTATAAAAAAATATTTTTAAAATTTGCATTCGAAAAAAGTATGAAATGTATATATACGAGTTTAATATAATATATCATCAATAATATGTTTCTAAAAATACGATAGTATCATAATAGTTTTAATACTTTTCATAAATCTTCTATTGAAAATTAATATAATAACTTAAATATAAAGTATTTAATTAACTATTAAACCTAATTAACTTAATACATAATCAAAATTTTTTTGTATAACTTAATACATCCAACACGCATCTACCTGCACTAAAAGCGGATTCCGATGCTACAGTTGACACTGGAGGTATTAGTAGATCTTGGGCAATGGGTGTAAGCATAGGAAAAGTTTTTGTCTTGTCTTTCCACCATGCCAAAACGTCTAGTTTTTCAACATTATATCTTTAAACAATTTTTGGATAATAGTTAATTTTGATATAATTATAAAATTGACTATAATATGTACTTTGACTAGCAATTTGTTCACCTTTGTGCAACAGAGACCATATGCGTAACTTGTTTTTACCTGAACTATTAGAACTTACCTTCAATGCAGAACATACCTAAATACTATATATATTAGGTAATCTTGAACATATTCAACAGAATTAACATTGCTATTAATTGATAAATTTTCATTAATAACACCAAATAAATTTTGTAATCCATTAGTTTTTGCCCTAGGATCTAAAACAGTAGCTGCAGAATAAAGTAAAGGAATTTCGTTTCAATATTTTTAAAATTTTTGTTCCATTTGCATACATATATTCTGAAAAGCACGATGAGAGTGATGATACTTATGTTTTTTAAAAATATCACTTATTGTTACTATATTATATATTATAAAACAAATTGTTGGATTATACACACATGAGTAATGATTTGTGGCTTTCTTCCATAACTCTAATAAGTTTATTAAAGTCGTAGCTATTTTTTAATTTTGATCTGTCAAAAAAATAGGATCTATCGAATCTTTTGGTTGGGGATTAAAGTATTGTGTTATAGGAACTTCATATGCTTTCAACATGAGATATGTTGAATTTCATATCGTTTTAATATCTATTTTTAATTTTTTTCTTCTCAACCCCATTGATATACATAATTGATGATATATTTGTACCTGTGACAGGGAAAATAAAATGTATGTAATGACATATCTAATTACTTCTAAATGTTTTTTAACTAAGCTCAAGCTTTTTTGAGCAATTAAATTAATAATATGACATGCACATCTAACATGAAATAATTTTTCATTAAATGGAGGAGACAAATGATTATATATATATTCAATAACTTTATCATTATTTTTAGCATTATCAAAAGTAATTGAAAAAATAGAATTATTAATTTTATATTCCTCAAAAATATTTACTAATGCATGATAAATTGTAAGATTATCATGCGGATATTCTAAATTTCTAATTGTAATATTTTTTTTGCATAATTGTCAATCATAATTAATATAATGGGCAGTTGTACAAAGATACTCTATATATTGATTTGTAGCAGTCCATAAATCATAAGTTATTGAAATAACACCATTAAAATTACTTAATTCTCCAATAATTTTTATTTTCATTAATTCATAATTTCTCAATATATCTAACCTAAAAGTTGACTTAGGAATTCTTCCAAATGCTGGTTAAATACTATTTTGCATAATCTATTCTAAAATTTCATCTTCTACATAACTAAAAAGTTGATTAGAAACAACTACATACCTGGCCATGTAACATTGCATCTTTATTTGATCATATGTAAAAGTCAACATTTCTCCCATATGCTGGAACCACTCAGACCTCTTGCTGAAGTGTCACTTGGACCAACGGATCACAATCTGGTGAATGCAATTTGTTTTTGTCCTTTGAGCTTACATGAAATTTTTTTTACAGTAATCAGTAACATGTCAACGAAGATGTCCCGTCTCACTTATATTTACACATGTTAAACAAAAACCACAATGTTTACATACTGCAAGACGAATTAATTTTTCGTCAATTGTTTTCTCTATTCTATCGAAGTGCTCTCATACCATTGACATTTGTTTTTTTTTTCTCTGTCGAATAATGCAAACCTATACCTGTACCATTTTCACCCATTAGTGCTCCACCTATTCCACTTTGTGCATCATCAATAATATCATTAGCACCAGCATGATAATATTCAAATGAATTGAATTCATTTGACATTGGATCAATTTGTAATATTTTGTAACGATAAAATTAAAATAAAAATGAAATTATAAACATAAAGTATTGTGAATTCAGATATTTTTCAAAAGAGAGTTAATGAAAGAAAATAAAATTGAAAATATAATGAAATAATTGAAATTGAGAGATTGAGAAATTTGTAATTGTAAATGAAAGTAAAAATGAAAAATTGAATAGGTTTTTATAGAGAAAAAATAAATAAATTCAAAAATTTTAAAAAAAATTAAGCAACTGCTATTGGCCAGAGCCAACGACTTCTGCTACAAAAGGCAGAAGCCATTGCTTCTACTGCAAAAGTAGAACAACTTCTGCCATTTGCTAGAAGCATCTTTCGCCAAGTGGCAGAATCAGCTTCTGTCATTTTGCAGAAGTCTGCTTTTGCCGTAAGAAGAAAAAAATTATTTTTTATTTTATTTTGTAAATAATATCGGGTTAGCCCATGGGCCTAATACTAAAACCCTCAACCCGGCCCGATATGCCCATGGGCCTAGCCCGACACTCTATAGTGTCAGTCGGGTCTTATCACATTGGGTTTCTTTTTTCGTGTTTTGGGAGGCCCAACCCAATTAATGTGTCTATAGATGAGTGATAATGGTTGTTTGCAATGAATAAAATTCTTAGGAAAAAAATTTTTGGTTATTATTTGAAATTTGTTGTAGAATCCTGCTTTCTGACTTTCATGGAAAGACATTGTTAAAATTGCTTGTCAAACGGGGAATGTATAACATTGTTGATGAACATCAAATTCTTCACTAGATGCCATCAAGTTTAGTCATAGCTGCTAAAGAGGCAGTGGCTCTTTGAAATTGATACTTTGATACTTGACCAATATTTTTGGCTTATCTTCTTTTTCCTCAAATACTATATTATTAGATTTTTTTTCTAAGCTTTAATTTCCTATATTAGAGGTTACTTGATATGGTATAAGAGTGATATTGACTTCTTGCACTTGAATCCTAGCATTCTAGGGGGCAAATTTAACAGAAAGTATTGGTTTGTGTGTGGATTCACACTTGTGTTTGTATGTGCATGAAACTACTTGTCTTTTTCATTATTTGACCATACATGTGAGATTCATTTTAGATTGACTGAAAGGTATTGTAAATGGATCCTACCATTCTATTAGGTATATTTAGTATAAGTGTTGGTTATAAAACTTGTTTTTGTGTGTTATTGAATCTGTATCAAGTCCATTATTCCACCATATATGTGAGGGAACATTTTAAGTTTAAGGACAATTTTATAATAATTTAAGCTTTTGGGTTAACGGCCATTCAACATATCATGGTGGTTTCAATAATTTTGGATTGTGAAATTTGAAAGTTGGATGTGGAGGTCTGTCTCAGGTAGATTGATAACGGGTTAGAATGATCATAGTACGCCTATCATTGTCATCCGTGGTATAGTGACTGACTCTCTTGCCGAGATGATCTTCAGAGAGGTATGCTTATTCACACAACAGGACAAAAATCAATTATTTTTCTTCATGTAAGGATGTAAAGGCAGAAAAACCTTAGAAGAAAGAGTTAAGAAAAATAATAATTGCAACAACAGATAGTCATCCGGCTATAATTAAAAGTAATTATATTAATCGTTCATTTATGTTCCACTCAAGATAAGACTCTTTCATATCTCATACTTCTTTGCAATGGCGTTCCTCTTAAGGGAAATCTTCGCGGCAACTATTCTCTTCTTCATTACCCGCTATTTGATTCGTTCTATCATCAAAAGATCATCCCCTCCGCTCCCTCCAGGCCCGCCAGGATGGCCGTTGATCGGCGCTCTTCCTCTCCTGGGAGCCATGCCCCATGTCACCCTTGCCAAAATGGCCAAAAAATACGGACCTGTCATGTATCTCAAAATGGGAACACAAGACATGGTGGTGGCGTCGACTCCGGACGCCGCTCGCGCGTTTCTGAAGACTCTAGACCTCAATTTCTCTAACCGTCCTCCTAATGCAGGCGCCACCCATTTGGCGTATGGTGCACAAGATTTGGTTTTTGCGGACTATGGAGCAAGGTGGAAGCTACTACGAAAGTTGAGTAATTTGCATATGCTTGGAGGAAAAGCTCTTGAGAATTGGGCGACCGTTCGCGACGCCGAGCTAGCTCACATGGTTTGTGCCATGTGCGAGACTAGCCGAAAAGGCCAGCCGGTGGTGGTGCCGGAAATGTTATCTTATGCCATGGCGAACATGATCGGCCAAGTTATACTCAGCCGTCGAGTTTTCGTGACAAAAGGCTCGGAGTCTAACGAGTTCAAGGACATGGTGGTGGAGCTGATGACATCTGCAGGATTTTTCAATATCGGTGATTTCATCCCCTCAATTGCTTGGATGGACTTACAAGGGATCGAGCGTGGAATGAAGAAACTGCACAAAAAGTTCGATGTTTTAATAACAAAAATGATTGAGGAGCATATGGCGTCGAGTCATCAACGCAAAGGAAAACCAGATTTTCTCGATGTTCTGCTGGCGAGTCTTGAGAACTCTGATGACGATCAAAGGCTTACAATCACCAACATTAAAGCTCTACTCTTGGTATATATTTTTCTCTTTTCTTTTTATAATTATTTTCACATATGACGGAGCTCGGAAATTGTTGTTATTTCTGCTAGAACTTATTTACTGCTGGCACCGACACTTCCTCAAGTATTATCGAGTGGGCGATTGCAGAGATGTTGAAGAACCCTATCATTCTGAAGCGAGCACATGAGGAGATGGATCGAGTAATTGGAAGAAACCGAAGGCTTCAAGAATCAGACTTATCAAAACTCCCATACTTACAAGCCATATGCAAAGAAACATTTCGAAAACACCCATCTACACCTCTCAACCTGCCGCGGGTCTCAACCGAAGGATGCGTTGTAAACGGCTACTACATTCCTGCAAACACGAGACTCAGTGTAAACATCTGGGCTATAGGCCGTGACCCCAACGTGTGGGAGAATCCATTAGACTTTACACCGGAGAGATTTTTCAGTGAGAAGTATGCCAAGATTGAACCACGGGGAAATGATTTTGAGCTGATTCCATTTGGGGCAGGAAGAAGAATCTGCGCAGGAACTAGAATGGGGATTATTTTAGTTGAATATATTTTAGCAACTTTGGTGCATTCGTTTGAGTGGAGATTGCCAGATGGAGTGGAGCTAAACATGGAAGAAGCCTTTGGTCTTGCCCTGCAAAAGGCTGTGCCCCTTTCGGCTATTGTTTCACCGCGGCTTGCTCCCAATGGTTATACTTATGAGTAGTACGTTGAATCTCATCTAAAGACTTCGACATATCATATCACTCTTTAATATGTCTCAATAATGCCATAAGAATGAATTGTCATCGAGGAGAATGAATGTATGAATGGCCGTGTACGTTCAAATAAATTGAGATAATTTTAAAGCAAAACAAAAAAAAACGTAAAGGGTCACCCGTATAACAACAATGCAAATAATTGGTGTATAATGTAATAAATTTAAATTAATTAATTTTGTATAATATAAATTTCAAATTTTATATTTATGGGTTTTATATTTTTTAATATGATATCAAAATTCAAAAACAAAATAGATGAGTCTAATAGTTTAAAATGATTATAGATATCAAGTGATAACGTATTCAATTAAATGATAGGTCTAACAACCTATAATGATTGTAGTTGATAAAAGGTGTTGAAAACTAAAAGACTTATACATCAAATAAAAACAATATAAATGAGTGGTATATACGTTTAGGAGCACTGTTATATATACACATTTTTGGTACACAATTTATATACACAATGATATGTCATTATATAATTATGTGATTTTAAAACATGTGTCATCATATAATAAAGAAACATTCAATCACATGATAACACTTCATCTGTGTATACAAATTATGTACCAAAAATATATACATATAGTTTTATTGATAAGTTTAGTATATTAAAACTTAATACAAATTAATTAGTTTTATATTATATAAGTTTCGATTATCACATTTATAAATCTAATATATTTTAACACATCAATTTGAACAAATCAAATAATGATTTTAACTTTTAACTTGTCGTTCATCACATGAAATTTGGATAGTAAAACACCAGGCAAACAATGCGTACTTGCTCTTCTTCGTGGAGTGTTAGAAATGTTACTGTCGGTGGGGAGTGTTTAGGTAAAAGTAACAGAATTAGAGGCTCCTGCAGGCAAAAAGAGAGCTGAACTATGACTGGTTGGCCTTATGGTTGTTGTGTCGTAGTTCCCCACCATAATACATCACCTCAAGAAATGAACATTAGGCAGAAGTGATAGTCTGTGTTTCGTTTAACGAAGATATACCTCTCCATAAGAGAATGCATTTCATCAATTGGCACCCACTCAATGTGATCGGTCCACAAGCAAAAGAAAGTAATAGCTTCCCATCTAATCAATCTCGATTGTGACCATATCATTTATGTAACTATTTAGGAGGCTAACGTTTGTAACCAAAAGCATTGTAATTATACAAGGGATCACCAACGGCAAAGGGAAAGGCACCAAAACATATGCAAATATATATACTAGACACTCTTCTTGTACTTAGGATTAGCATTGTTTTGTTGTAAGCTCGATGGCAAGGGTCATTGTACTCAATAATCTTTCTAGAGATACTCCTTGGTGTTCAAATCCCCTTTGTGATATTCTTTTATAATTTGTGTATTCAAGTTATCGAAGTATTTTTTTCGAAAATGTTAATATTTTAATCATAGACATTAATTATTAAACAACAAACTAAACCACGTTTAAAATATTTTGTGTCTAACTTTTTTTCATTTGTTTGAATTTAACTACTTCCACTGTAACCAAATTTACAAATAACTGTGACAAAAATATCTTTAACAACATCTCGAGCTCCTGCAAATGCAACATTATGCAGTAGAACTGATATATTCACCTTCTTTTCTTTAATATTAAAATTTTCATGTCATCTTATCCATCGATTAGAAACTCTGTAACCATTCAGAATGCTGGTGCTTTTCTAAACGTACTGTTTTTGTGTTGAGCAGAGAGATGGGTACTTCATTGTCCACTTCTGCTCATTGTGACGATTGAACAGGACCAGAAAGAGACCTGCTTTCTTGACTATGGCCGTTCACCGAAATATTCATTATTTTAAACTTATTTGACTGTATCTCTACCCTCTGCAAATAAAGGACCAAGGAGTTTCGATGTAATTAATGATTTATCAATACCGCATTAATTATAGCCACATTAATTGAGAGTCATTTCCTTTTGATATAAATTCAGTTATCTAGATGAATTTATCTTGGATTGGATTCATTATATTAAACTAAGATAATATTTCCAGATTCATTGACATTTATTTATATAATAGATTATCTTCACTAGAACATTATTTTTAATGAAAATCCAAAATGTGGATGCCAACTTTGCATATAAAAAAAATATTTTTAGTGTACATTATCAAAATTTTCGAGTGATGGAAAACTACAATTGTACATCACACAAGAACTAGAATTTTTGTATAATATAAATCCAGCCTATAATATTCATTCTATTGCCAAATTATGAAACTATTGGTTTGATTATATATACCTATTTTGAGTACAAAAATGAATTACACATACGTGTATCATCACATGATTAAATAGTATTTTATTGTTATTTCAAAAATATTCAATCATATGATGACACATATTAAATATATACTTATTTGTGTACTCAAAATGAGTATACATAATTTTATTGGTAAAATTAATGTTGATTTCGTTTCTCAATTTGTCATTTATTTCCATACATAGTGATCATGCGGTGGAAAGTCCCGTATGTATACTATATTTATACATTTTCTTTCTCTTGTGTGTGGAGAGTGTAAACACAATTTTTCATCATTAACTAGTATATACAACTTAAAAATCTTATGTAAGATAAGTTACAATAACAACAATTATTGTTTGAGTAGACTCAAATAAATTTGTTACAGCTATGTAAAAATAAACATGGAAATGAATAGAAACAAGGGAAAGAAAGAGATGTGCCACCAAAGTTTTTATGTATTCAAACTGATGATCATAATGTCTATATTCATAATGTTTCGCTGATTTTTTTATGTAGTGCAAGAATGATACTCTTCTTCCTTTCTTATTTTTTTTTTTTTTCTCCTCATTCTCTTTTCCCATTTCCTCTTCTTTTATATACAAATTTTATTGGAGGGACAAAGGTTATTTAAGTCCTCCGTTTTCTCTCGACAATGACCTATGATTCTGAATTTAAATAAATAGTGTTGTTTCTATATTGACGACATAACATTTATATGAAAGTTAATGTTTTTACTAGATAAACATTACAAAAATGTTGTTGCATGAAATCCGAATTAGGATAATCTTGAAGGCTTCAAGTTGAGGAGTTGATTAGTGAGTACTCATTGTCCGCTACATCCAATTGTATTTTAGGGTTATTTTTGTACTACTCATTTTTTACCGTATAAAATTTGTTCCCCAGTTCTTGGAGTTTGTAAAGGATCTCAAGAACTATAAAAAATTTATTGCCAAAAAAAAAAAGATTGTTGCTATATGGAGATCTTACAATATCTTTCTTGATGATGTAAGTTGATGCTATTATAATCTCGTATGTGTTGAGTGGTGTATCAATCATTTTGCATCATTTGTTGAAGACGATTGGAAGTGTGTTGTTTGCATCATAAGATGCTCAACACATGTTTCATTATTATTTGAACAGTCACAATGGATGTTCTTTGACTATAAAAGGAGTTTTAGGTGTAGGTCTTTAATAAGTTTTTCATCTAGATACTTAATAAATTGTCTATAACTTATTTCTTCTTGAGTTTGATGAATAAGGAAAATTAAGAGTTTGATGCTTCTATAGAATAAGATAATAACGAATGACCTTTTAGATGATATCCTAAATTAGGCATCTACCTTAAGAAGGTAGTTAACATACTTCACATTAGCTCTGTCAAACATTTGAAACAAGGATATCAGACTCTCCACTACCTTGTACAAATAGCAATGGGGAGCAGTGAGGTCAAATACCCTATTCTTTATCCCTATCCTCAACCCTGATCCATCTCTATTATAAGGATAACAAAGATTTTCTATCTCTGTACTCACAACGAAAAATTTTCTCTTTGTACCTTTTAAACATAACATAAACATATTAACTAATAAAATTAATTAAAATTAAAACCAACCTATTTTAAATGTCACAAATAACATATATTAACCACTTTGATATACATAACAAAAAAATAAATAAATTTGAAAAACATAAATAATCAAAAACTATAAAGATACAATAGTATTTTAAGTAAAGATATAATATAAAATAATAGGGACAAAAATAGAGGCAGGCGAGTACATATGTATCCTTGACCCTAGCTCATCCTTGATTATGAGAATATTTTTTATCCCCATTCTCATCTCTTTCCTCATTTCTATCAAGGAATCTCCTCCCTGTTAAGATAGTGACTTTAAATTTGGGTCAAAATTGTCATCTCACTATTGCCTTGAGCCATTCTTCAACTGTATATGGATAACTTGTACCTAAAAACTTTAAAGGCTAGTGCATGCCTACAAAATCATATATCCAGTGGAGTTGGGTTTGGCCTACAATTGGAGTAATCTCTCTAGTGCAACATGCACTAGTGGTGCCATTACCGACACACTTATGCTACTTGGAGTGCGAACTATGTTTCTTATGCTGATGGTATTGAATCCTATATAAGAGGTCAAGGTAGTTGTCCCTTTGTTTTATGCCTGTTATGGGTTGGCAGCTGAAAGATTTTTATTAAACCTCTTGGTTCTCCTCATAATGATCATATAAAACCCACATATATTATCTTATAAGCATAACTTAGTAGGTAATAACTTTAAACTTACTTACAGCGATTGACTAGTGAGTGTGATCAGCATAGCAAAAGGGACTTATCTTAATTTTGCTTGAGTTAACTATACACATTTGGACATTTTTTAGGTACCAAAATCACGCTTTGATACTAACTTGTAACACTCATTTCCAAAAGTATTATCCTTTGAAGAGAAATGCTTCTACTCTTGTCTAATTAAGTATGATAAACTTAAACTATTTTAGCATACATAAAACTTCACATATAAATTACCAAGAATATCCTCAATTATAACTATCAACAAGAGGAACATCAAAAGATGTCTTTAATTACATAATAGCCAAATATAAATAACATCTAGTGTATAGTAATGAAAACATGATTCGATTGTCAACAACTCATAATATAAACATAAAATATATATATAATCAAAATGACAATATTACCCTCAAGTTGTCTTATCTCGCTAACCCACCCTATCACAATCATCATCCTCACTTGTTACCTCAAAACAAAAAAGGAATGAAGAGTGAGTGATAAGTCACTCAGTTAGTAGGAGAACTTGATCCTACACATTTATAACATATCCTTTTATATAATTAAACTCTTATTTCATCTGAACTTGATCATTTGAAGTACACCTTAGGACTCAAAACTTTAATGACCTAAAATCCTTTCCTCGACTTAATTATTAAGGGAACGCCTTCAATCCCTAATAAGTGATGACACTTTATAGATAATGCATGTAAGATATTGGGGTGACCATTTCCTAATATTCAACAACAAACTAACAAAAGTGTATTTAATTACGTTTTGACAACCATTATTATGTCATTATTCATAATTATTGTATGTGTTTTCTGCAATATAAAAGGAGAAAAACTCCATGGCCTAGGCTTCCATGCTAACCAAAAAATAGAAAGCTTTCATTAACACTAAGAGGGGCATTTGATTCTAGGAATGTTTTATTATTAAAACTAAAAGATTACCTTGAAGATAGATTACTTTAAAGATTATTGAGTATAAATTATTACTATGTTTAATTAAAAGTAATAAAAGAATACCAGTATATTTTTTTATTTAAATATCATTAGGTATAATTATTGTAAAATATTTTTTTATGTTAGTTGTTATATTAATTGAAAATAAAATTATTTTTGCTTTAAAAAAATTAATAAATAAATTATAGATTATAATAAAATCAAGATTATCTTTGTAATATTTTAATACCTAAGATAAGGATGGTAATCAAATTACCTCTTATATTACATGTCATATCATCATTGGTAATAAAAGATTACTATAATTTATTTTTACTTATAAACCAAACAAAATAATGTAAATAACAAAAGATAAATTATCAAAGTAATCTTTAATCCCCCTCAACCAAAGACATCCTAAGAATTTAAGACAATCCCATATGTACGTCCATAGATACTTAGTATTCTGTCAGACTATATGAATTTTAGAGTATCTTTGAACATTTCAAAACAGTGCAAATAAACTAAATAAAAGGTCTACCAATATGAGTTTTCATTTAACATGAAATTCATCGACCAACTAACTACTTGAAGAAAACATATAAATTGAGAATATATTTGACATAGATTAATATCTGGAGATATGTAGTGCTGTTTTCAAGCATAATGTTCATCATGGGTATTTACATTCCTGTCCTAAGGAATGAAAAAATATAAAAATCATCCCCACCAAATTATGCCATTAGAAAATTTGATTCCTTTCCTCCCACCTATGCAGCATTTTTTATTAATCAGGGTTTTTTCTGAGCTTCAATCGCGAGAACTGAGTATTTATTTCATGGCCATGCCAAGTACATAGTATGGTTACATAATGCAGCCATCAGAATTATGGTGGCTCGACATGTGCTCAGCTATAGTCAGATTTGAAGTTGGTAAAGAGACCCGGGAGGCAAGAAGGCTATGGAACAAATTGCATAAGCCAACCGACTAAAACAATTAAGAATCTGAATGAATTAACCAAATGAAAACTGACCCACATTGCCGGCAATGAAGAGGCTGGTTTATTCCTTGAACCAGTCTTTGACTGCAAAATATGAATAAAAAAAAGGTGATGGATACTGGGATTAGACAATTGTTCGCTGTTGGTTTCAAGTGTGTTTAGGAGTAGATGGGTTTGAATCTGTTAGATAGTTACAACGTTTAGAGAAAATAACCTTCAAGGAAATATTGATTAAGGCTTTATATAATATAATTTTCTAAGGATAGTTACATCTCAAATGAATTTCAAACCCTTATATATTCCAACCATCCACATTGATTCTGTCGCTCAACCGAGTGGAAGCCGCTCCTTTGAGAAGAAATGACACTACTCCAAGACTCCTTCCTGCTGGAGGAGGGCCTTGCCTTGGTTCTCCTCTTCTTCATAACACGCTTTTTCGTTCATTCTCTCTTCAGAAAATCAAGACCCCCGCTCCCTCCAGGACCACAGGGGTTTCCCATCGTCGGCGCCCTCCCCCTCATAGGCAGCCAGCCCCATGTCGGCTTCGCCAAAATGGCCAAAAAGTACGGCCCAATCATGTATCTGAAATTCGGAAGCCAAGACATGGTGGTGGCCTCAACCCCGGAAGCCGCTAAAGCCTTCCTCAAAACCCAGGATCTCAATTTCTCAAACCGTCCAATCGATGCAGGCGTCCACCATATGGCCTATGACGGACAAGACATGGTTAACGCTGAATATGGACCAAGATGGAGATTGCTGCGCAAAGTGTGTAATACTCATATGTTTGGCAGTAAAGCCATGGAAAATTGGGCACATTTTCGGGTGTCCGAGGTCGGCCTCATGCTTCAGGATTTGCTTGAGGCTAACCGGAAAGGCGAGCCCGTATTGATGCCTACAATGTTATCGTATCTTACGGCGAATGTGATCGGACAGGTGGTTCTCAGCCGTCGTGTTTTTGCAACAAACAGTTCGGAATCGGATGAGTTTAAGGTTCTGGTGGTGGAGATGATGAAATATGCAGCGGTTTTATTGGTGGGGGATATCATCCCGGCCTTGGGTTTCTTGGACAGAGGCACCCAGCAGAAGATGAAAAAATTACACAAACAAGTCGATTCCATGATAACGAAGATGATTGAGGAACATATTGCCACCAGTCATGAGCGTAAAGAACACCCTGATTTGCTTGACACTATTTTGACTTACGGAGACAAGCCAGACGACGAAAGACTTAGTAACGAAAACATCAAAGGACTCATCCTGGTATCTTAAACGCTTCTCTCTTCTTTTAGTTAGAGTTTTATTTGATTTGTAAATCAGCTCATGGACCGGAGGAGGAAGGGACAAGGAGGGGCAATTGCCCCCTTGGATCCATTAATATAAATTTGATTTTTTTTTATATATGAATACATATTTAATATATATTATAATATAATTAAGTATTATTTTATAAAAATTCAAAATAGATAAAGATAATTTTATTATAATTTCTGACTAAGCGCATGACTCAACTAGACTATTCAAACTTGTGCCAGAACTTATTTGTGGCCGGCACGGATACATCATCGAGCATCATCGAATGGGCCCTGACGGAGATGTTGAAGAATCCAACCATTTTCAAAAAGGCACACGAGGAGATGGATAAAGTAATCGGCATAGGCCGGAGGCTCGAAGAAGCTGACATCCCGAAGCTCCCATACTTACAAGCCATATGCAAAGAAACCTTAAGAAAACACCCCCCAACACCTCTCAATCTGCCTCGCCTCTCATCCGAAGATTGCATTGTAAACAGCTACTTCATCCCCAAAAACACTCGCCTCCAAGTAAACATTTGGGCAATCGGCCGCGACCCCGCCGTGTGGGAGAACCCATTAGAGTTTGCACCAGAGCGGTTTTTGAGTGAAAAGAACAAGAAGATTGATCCTCGAGGAAACGACTTCGAGTTGATCCCATTCGGAGCTGGAAGAAGAATGTGTGCTGGAGTGAGAATGGGAATGGTTCAAGTTGAGTACGTTTTGGGAAGCTTAATTCATTCGTTTGACTGGAAATTACCAGAGGGAGTTAAAGAGTTAGACATGGAAGAAATTTTCGGCCTCACACTGCAAAAAGCTGTGCCTCTTTCGGCTATGGTTTCCCCAAGACTTGCCCCGGGTGCCTATGTATAACAACAGATAATCAAGCTCCTAAATTTGCCAGAAATGGCTGGTCTTTTCATATTTGCCATAAAAGCTGCAACAATTTCTTTTTTTTTTTAACAGAGTAATTTGTATTTGGTTGTAATCAGCGTTGTATTCCCAGCTAAAATAATGAGAGAGATAAAAAATTGTATTCGTTTGCTTCTCAATTTTGTATTTAGTATAGCGCGTAGAAAGTAAATACAAGAACAAGGAAAAAACCATATATGAATTATATAAATATAATATCACGAATAATAAAAAATATGTTTATAAAAAAATATTTTTAAAATTTATATACGAAAAAAGTATGAAATATGTATATATGAGTTTAATATAATACACATTAATAATACGTTTTTAAAAATACGATAATATCATAAAAGTTTTAATAATTTTCACAAATCTTCTATTAAAAATCGATATAATAATTCAAATATAAAATATTTAATTAATTATTAAACCTAATATAACTTAATACATAATCAAAATTCTTTGTATAATAAATAACGTATCAATCAGTTGAAAAAATCAAACAAATTAATCAGTTTTAGATTTTAGACTTCAAAATCAAAATGAATCTTTGTACAAGTTATAGGGGAGAAAAAAACACAATTATGACTAAAAATTAAGAAAGAAATGTTGTTCAATTTTTTTTAAATGACAATGATATTTTTAAAAATAATTAAAAATAAAAAAGATAATTTTATATTTTAAGTTTAACCAAAAATTCAAAATACGCATTTAATACGTTTTGGGTTTAAAAATTCTTTTAAATATGTTTAATATACAAATAATACAGGAACGCGAATACTACGTATGTTTACTAACTAAGGACTAAGGTGGTATGGAGTATCAAACAATCAACAATAATACAAGTTATTCCTTATCTTACAAAAATACTTTCACACCCTTGACCCTACCTTTCATGTCACAAAGTTTAATTCTTATGTGCTTATTCAAATATTATAGTCATAAAATTTAAATGATTTGGAAACTAAAATTTAAATGAAAAACACAACTTTCTTCTTTATTAAATTCGATCGTGATTTTATCTCCAACATAATTTATTAGAAAGTTATTATTTGAATTTTAATTCTGAATAAGATTATAAGTTGTAACACTCTCTCTAATACTTATTCTAAGAAGACTTTTCAACATGATTCATATGTTTTATTTATTTTTATAAGTATACAAATTCAAGGATGATGAAGCTAATCGGAGAATATCAAGATTTGAATTAATGATGGGTGGGAGGTAATTAGTTTCCAACTCCGCATTTTAATTTTTATCTACTCAATTATGTGCTATTTAGATTATTTTTTTGCATAGATACATCATTTAGAATTCTCATGTGTCCCCTTTGGATATGATTAATCCTTGGCTTGCTCCAAATGCTTATGTTTCTTGAGTGAACCCTTAGCCTTTCAGGGCTGATCCATCCTTGCTTTGTAAATTTTAAGGTTAATAAAACTATATGTATATATTTTTTATATAATTTAAATATATAGATGATATATTATTATATTATTTTTTATTTAATTCATGTTTTAAATATATTATTTCAAAATTTTAAACTCAAAACATATTAAATACGTATTTTATATATTTCTTGTATTAAACATATATCTTTACGTTTTTATATTTTTTGTTTTTTATAAATTTATTGAAATATAAAAATATCTTTTATATTTTCAATTAATTACAATAATATCATAATTATATAAAACAAAAAATCTAATTTTTTGTCATCCAAATCTCTAACTTTTCTAGATAATTTTTAGTAATGAGTGAATTTTAATTACATATTATATTATATTATATTTAATAATTAATTAGATACTTTATATTTAAATTGTCAACTCAAAAAAAGTATTAAAATTATTATTGATATTGTTGTATTTTTAAAAACATATTATTGACGATGTGTCGTATTAAACTCATATATATACGTTCTATATCTTTTTCATATCAGAATTTTATGATTTTTTTTTTTATAAACATATTTTTCATCATTTATCATATTATATCCGTAAAATTCCCATACCATTTTTTTTCCTATTCTCATATTTACTAATTAGGTCAATAATTACTATTTAACCACCAACTTGACATTATTTTAATATTGGATTGTCTCATCGTATTAGTAGAAGTTAATAAGTAGAGCAACGTTATGTATATACATTTTTAGTACATAATTTAGGTATATAAATGATATCTCATCACGATATTACTTTATTATTAATTCAAAATCATTTAATCATATGATAATATCTTATATATGTATTCAAATTATATACTAAAAATATATATTATTATATAATATCATACCAATATGTGTATCAACGTAAAATTGCAGACTCATAATGTAAAATCCGTAATGTAATCTTACCATGATGAATAATAATTGAGCCGTATAAGCCCATAAATGTATGGGTGATTTATTATCTATATTACAGAATTAGTAAAACAAAAGATTAAACTCTTTACAATCATGATAAAATAAGAATAAATAAAAAAAAAAAAAAGAATATTATACCTAACCAGCAAACAACAACACCAATCATGCTTAATTTATAAATGAACCCTAAAAGACTGCCAATAATCTCAGTGTTTAGCCATCTCCCAATCCAGACCTTGGAAAATTTACATGAGCATCTATGCATACTACCGTTAAATATTTTCTAAAGTACTTTTTTCCCATCACACACCATTGTTACTCATTCATGTTAAACAAACAGAGACTCACGCCGTTTCTTTGGATTTATGTCATTTCCTTTTCTCATCATCGCTACAAATTCTTCGTAGTTGATCCGATCATCCTACAACATAAAGCATTTAAGTCAATTTTATTTTAATGAAAAAACTTTATTTGAGTTGTATCACTTTTTTATGATCCTTTGCCACTTAAATTATCTTTTACGAGGCATCAATTCGGTTCTTTTGAAACACTAAAACAATTAATTTGTGATGCTTACATTATCACTGTCAACTTCAGAAATGATTTCCTTGATGTCTCTTCCATCACTCATGCCATATTCTCGGAGAACTTGCTCTAGTTCTTCAGTGGTGATGTACCTATATGTGTATCATAATAACAATTATGATGGTAATTAAGGTAATTAAACTACAATTTGAAGTTATAAATTATGAAATTAGCTATATATATTCACCCGCTGTTGTCTTTGTCAAAATGTTGGAAGGCTGTATAAAGATGTTCTTCTCTATCCATTCGGTTGAGGTGCATTGTTGCAGTGATGAATTCTTCGTAGTCGATGGTACCGTTACCGTCTGCATCGGCCTATTATTTATTTTTCATGAAACAGAAAGGAAATTAAAGTAATTAATTGGGTTAATTATAATCACTAATTACTAGCTAATTCTCACAAAGTCACAATGGACTTACAGCTTCCATCAATTGTTGAACTTCATATTCAGAAAGCTTAGTTCCTTGCTTAGCAAGTCCATGTTTCAATTCTTCAAGTGTAATAGTCCCACTGTTATCAGTGTCTATGCCCTTGAACATCTCCTTCAGCCCCATGATCTCCTCTTCTGATAGACATCCCGCGATGATCTGCCAGTTAAATTCAGATGAATTTTATCAATCTCAACCAATCAAATGCATCCTAATTTAGGTGGAATGTTAGTTAATTGAGTACCCTGAGAGCAACTTTCTTGAACTTGTTCATTGCCTTGAACTGTTTGAGCCTACTCAAAACTGCATTGTCAAGAGGAACATCTGGTGCCTCTCCATCCTCCTTGATCCATGGATGACCTTGTAAAAATAATGCACAATTTCATCAGCATAATGTTCTTACTTTCTAGCTGTTAAATTTTGTTATTGATTGTTGTCGTCGCGAAATTACCTAGAACTTGAATGGCAGTCAACCTCTGCTTAGGATCAGAATTGAGCATCTTCTTAACAAGATCCTTTGCTTGAGGTGAAATTGAAGGCCATGGGTCACTTGTAAAATCTATATGCCCACGCAATATTGCATTGAATATCCCATTTTCCGATTCTGCCGAAGGAAAACACCAAGTCGCCTTCCAATGAAAATTAAAAACAAATAAATTGGTTATAAATCAAGAACTGAAACATGATTTACCTGCCCAGAAAGGAGGAACACCACAAAGAAGAATGTACAACATGACCCCAATACTCCAAATATCAGCTTCAGGTCCATATTTCCTCTTCAGAACTTCAGGTGCAATGTAATATGCACTGCCCACAATATCCTTGAATACTTCCCCTGTTAATGTATAAAAATAGCTGACGAGTCAGAATATTAATAAAATTACATACACAAATAAGAAAAATAAATGATAACATGTCACCAATTTCATTGTTTGTGTATACAGTATTACTCACCAGAATATATACAATTTATCGAATTCGGAGGTTATATACCTGGCTTGTAAAACACAGAGAGACCAAAATCGGTGGCCTTTAGAGGAGAATCTTCCTCCTTGTTGAGAAGGAGGAAATTTTCGGGTTTAAGATCTCGATGAATGACCCCCATGGAATGACAAGTATGTATAATTTGGACGATGGTCCTCAACAAGGAAGCAGCAGCACGTTCTGTGTAATGGCCCTTAGCAATAATCCTATCAAACAGCTCTCCTCCAGCACACAGCTCCATCACCAAATGAACTGATTGTTTGTCCTCGTAAGCCCCTCTGAGTTCCACAATATTCGGCTGGCCTGTTAAATGATGCATAATCTGAACTTCTCTTCTAACATCATCAATGTCTTCTTTATTAATAAGCTTCCTCTTCGCAATAGTTTTGCAAGCAAATTGTTCACCGGTTGCCTTATGCGTACACAAATGTGTAACGCCAAACTGCCCTCTCCCGAGCTCCTTTCCGATATTGTACGTAGATTTTATTTCTTCCATCGGCCGGCCTAAGACAGGTCCGAGAGGACCGCCACCTCCCCCGCCGCCAGTACCTTTATTGGGAGACTTGGAGGAAGAATTGGCGCCAGGATTTGTAGAATTCTGAGAAGTTTTGGGAGGAGCTGTGGAAATATCAGCATGGTGATTAGATAAGCCTTTGTCCTTTCCATCATCATCAGCCTTACTCTGAGAGCAACAATTGCCCATATTAATCGGTAAAGGATTAAAGATGAAAGGATTATATTAATTAAAAATGATGGTGATGGGATTGTTTCAGAGATGGACTAACATAATTTTTTTCTTGTTTTTTGTACAAATGTTTCTATTTTGTTTCCTTATGGAGGTTGACGAAAGTGTTCTAAAGAGAAAGAAAGACATGTATAGAGAGAGAAAAGAAAGAGGAGGATTAAGAAACAGGTTGGATTTTTGGTGTAGAAATTGGGATAATGAGGAATTTTAGGACAGAATTCTTGTTGAAAGGGTCAGGCAATCTGATGGGAATTAATTGATTTGTGTTTTGAGACATGGGTTGAGAGGATTTTCCGGGAAGATTTTAAACCTGTTTGCGATTTTTGTATTAACATAGTAAGATATAATTTTAGTTGTGCATTAGCTAGAACATAAAACTGTTTATTCACAACCGTCTAATTCTAATTTTACAAGTACTTGTTTATGAAAGTGAACCATCCAAGTTTGTATAAAATAAAGGTCTCAACACAAACAAGTTAAAATGCTTGCCATAATCATATCTTATAGTACTCCTACTAGGTTAAATTGTTTTAGAAAATTATAAAATTATGTATACATATTTTGAGTATATAAATAGATATACATTTAATCGGATATTACTTGAGTGATTCTGAATCAATAATAAAATAACATTCAATCACATGATGATATATTATGTGTGTATCTATTTATGTACACATAATATTGTGTTTTGGAAAATGAGTACATCAAATAAATTATTTTGAATAATACTACGTGCACAACTTTATACATAAATAACAATGTATCATCATATAATTAGATAATTAAAAATTAAAGATAAAATAAAATATAATCATATAATAATACATCATTACTTATACACAAAATTATATATAAAAATTATACACATAATTTTATTGAATTATTGATCTCACATATGAGTAATATTATATGTACACACTTTTTAAATATAGATAATATATTATTATATAATTAAATATTATTTTTTTCTTCTTTCAAAATCAATCAATCCTGTGAAAACATTCGCAATCATAGTTTTATTGAATTTCATATAATGTAACTTGCATCATAAGCCACACAATTGGGTTATGCGCTTCTGAAAGGCATGGCTCATTACTATCATACACTAAAACTAGCACACTTGCTGCATAAAAGAGACAATACAACAAACATGGTTGGATTTACCAAATTGTTCAATTACTGATAATCAACGTACCATCTCAGTCAATAATAATTCATCGGTCACTGTCTAAATCTCAATACAAAATAAAACGCATGGTTAACAAGGCTGATAAGTTTACAATATATTTCTTCATTCTCCCAACAATTAAATCTGAGCTTCTCCCCTTGTACTCATCTCTCAGTCTCATCCAATCCAATCTCTTTCAACCTCTATGAATCTGAGGTTAATCTTTCCTCACTCCATTTAATTCAATCCCAACAATTTCAATCTCTATCAACCTGTGAAGTTCAGAACACAGTTTACCATGTAGGAATGTTGCATAGAAAGAGGACCCGATCCGTTGCACATGGTTCTCAAGTAACAAGTATTGTAAGACATATCTATTGGGGGATCAGAAAAGTTGTAGTGTCAATACGTAGGGATTGATGGATCAGCCTGGGTAGCATATGCGTGTATTCCTCCTGATAAATTAAATACTCTCCTAAAACCCTGATAGTCATCAACAAATAACCAAGATAAAAGGTCAGAACTACATTGAAAACACTCAGAAAAAATTATATATAATGTCACAACAGTATAGCAATTCACTTTAATCTATGTACTATTTAACTGTTGGTTGGAAATGTTTCTAGCATGTCAACTATAAGTTAGAAAAAGAGTATGATGATAAGATGACAAATTACAAGAAGACAATTGTCGTTACAGAGATGTATACATGTGTGCAATGATATGTCATAAAACAACCAAGTAAAACTAGGAAGATATTAAGGCACAAGGGAGGATTGCAAAAATATAAATGATGCACTAAGGAGATATTGAATTTAACATTGAAATATGTAGTCATTTTTCCGAGATAGTATTTTCTATGTACACGCAAACAAGCATGTTTTATTTTTCCTGGAAATGAATCAATAAATGGAAAAGGCTTTACCTGTGTCTGCAACCATTTGGCAACCTGCAATGACCGCATGCCATGATGACACTGCACATAACATATATTTTAGCACTATAAAATAATGGCATTGTAGGGAAGGGGATAAAATTGAAAAGTGACTATTTTATCAATGAAAAGATAAAATCAAAAGAAAAAATTACAAATTGAGTAGCATTAAAACGTACAAGGCAGAAAATAATTAAGATAAATCATGAAGAAGATAAGACTTCAATACAACATAGGAGGATTTGGGGGCAAGGAGGACAAAATTTCTTAGCCATAAAAAACACCTAATGCAATTTTCAGAGAATTCTCTTGACACTGACAACAAATACAAAAGCAATAGAGGGAAAGAAAATGTTCAAAATCCTTTATCAAATTAATGACAATTCTTTCCAGTCAAATATGAAAGAGAAAATTGAGAACAACTTAGGCCCAAGATGAAAGAAAATATAAATTTATTACCCAACATTAAGCCATTCTCTTTGCTAATGACAAAACTGAAAATCTTTGAACACTGATAAAAATTTTACACACCATTACATATGTATCCTTCTGAGGGTCAAACTTGGTAGTTATATCTGGTCCCCAGGTCCCAAACTGGCGGAGAGGAAGAACTTTAAAGCCTGGCAAAGAAGCTCGAGCACTGTCATATGAGAAAGATCAAAAAGTGGTGAACACAAAAATACAGAAACAATCAAGAAGGAAAATGATTAGAAATTATGAAAAAAGTAGCGAACCATACAAACAAGCAAATTGTACAAAGCCATTATTCCCACAGAGAAATGTGTAAGCAAAGATATAGCCCCTTTTAGAGAAACATGTTAGTTACATCAAGTTGCCAATATGTAGCTTACTTCCAAAAAAAAGATTCACCTCTAGATGTGCGCATAAACTTCCAGACAAACAACTATTGATTATAACTGATGATCATTGTGGAATAAGATCATTCTTTTTGCAGACACAATCATCAATTGCATATTTCCTGGGTTACTCCCCTTTTTCTCACAGAAAATAATTTTCATTATGAACTAGGGAAATAGTTAATCTGAGTTAAAGTTCAGCAAACTAGGCTGGAGAATCAAAATGTAATAGAAAAAGCATACACTTCATCAGGTTCTCGAACATCAATCAACCGTGCCTCTTCAAGGAAATCCGGATCTTGCATTTTAACATGAAATTCATCAGGCTGAATGTCTTGAAGAGATGATTCTTCCCTGTCAGTAAAAATGAAAGATGCAAAAAGACATTAGCACAGACAAAGCAAGAGCTAGCATCTGCATCATTTCATTAAGCACTAATAAGTTATCTCTTGATGCAAACGCTTAAGATATCAAACATCAATAACAATATTCAACCAAGATTCTAAGGCATACCTCTCAGATAAAACTTGCAACAAGTGCCATCCAAATTGAGTTTTAACCCTTGCAACTTTGTTCAAAGGCGAACTAAACGCAACCTCCTCAAATTCAGGGACCTGGATGAATTTACAATGTAAGAACTGTCATGTGTCAACCATATTGAAAACTAAGATAACCCCTTGAAGTAGTAAGCAAGTATCTAGATGCTCAAATTAGTGCAATTCACATTTACAGTTGAAAATGAAAAGATTTGATGGGTGTCCATATGTTTCCTCTATGTAGATGTTCTTTGCAATCCAAAGATCTAGACCTAGAAGACAAAGGCAAACATCAGGAATGCTGTATCATTGAGGAAATATTGCTCAATTAATGCAGTTATCACATAGACCAGGATATGCAACATTCACCTATATCCTGCAATCCATAATTAGCAGAGTCCCACTCAAAGAAAAAGAATTTTTGTCTTCATATGGTACCGAAATCAACAAAATAATTACTATTTTTCTAGTACCACATCTTACACTAGCATACTCAGTCCTCCTTAGAGCATTTCAAACCGGCTAAATAGAGTTTGGCTGCTACTAGAACAAAAAAGCCTTTACTTGAAATTGAAGTGGTTTAGTACAGCTCACAACAGCAGTCAATCAAGAAACTTACTTGAGCTTCAATGCTCTATGCATGCTATATAATCTTAAAAACTTTCAGCAGTTCGTGCAATATAAGTGTGTGTGTTAATAATATTCCCCATGTGTTAAATGAAGAAAGAACATTGTACAATAATGTTCAAAATTATAAAAATGCAATTTAATCTTAAAAGCTATAGTAGATTGTGCAATAATAGGGAGTGTGTCACTACCACTTTCATTGCATGAATCATATCAAAATTCTCTCATTTACCATTTGCCCCTTTCTCACCCAACCAAGCATTCCCCCCTCTTGCTTAGATGGACAAACTGAGTATTCAACAGCAAGATCACTTAAATCCTCTCCTTCGTGAAATAAAAAGATAAACCAAAAAAAAAAAAAAAATCAGTATAGGAATAAACAAGAAAAAATCCAGAAACAAAACATCTGAAAATATATATATATATATATGTATTATCTCACTTTGCATTTGACTTATGCATCTGTGCACGTATTTTTATCACTTATACAACTGAACTTTCATTTTTTTTTTTTCCCTTATTATCTTAACTAAGTCATAAATTTTCATTTCGAGTCACTTAAAAGAACCGATTATCACCTTCAGCAATCCTCCGCTGAAGATCCAATAAAAGCTTGAGGTCATCTTCTTTAACAAGCAAGTGCTGCACCAAAATTTCTTTACCACCTTCAGAGCCACTACTTCCACCACTAAACGAAGCTGAAATGCGACAAAACCCACTGAACAAAAAATCAAAACCATAAATGGGTTTTGACAGAAGGGCAAAAGCATTACCTTTAGCGCATGGAAAACGACCTATCATAGGCTGGGGCCGTTTCACGCTCCGCAGTGAAGAGGGTTTGAGGGGTTTGGGGAGTAGGGTTCGGAAAGAAGACAGTGTGGAGAGTTGGTGATAATTGAGAAATGAAGAAGAGAGATTGAGAGAGGGAAACAACGATTGTTTGAGAACAAAAAGCACTGGTGATGCTACTGGCGAAATATGAGTAGTTCTTATCATTGTTGCGGATTTAGTTTCGAGAGAGCCAGAGTGAGCGAAACTGTTGAGAGTTGAGGTTGAAGGTTCATTCGACTCGGGCGACTCACGGCGGAGATAAGCAGGCTGTGCACAAGTAGCTATTAAACAGAGCAATCAACGATTCGCACAAATGATAACGTATTAAATATTACTTTATTTTTAATTTTTAATTATTTAACCACATAATTACATATAAAATTATACATCTACTATAATTCTAAATAAAGATTTTAAAAAATAATTAGCTTATAAAATTGACATTTATTATATGAACAAAATAATTAGAATGGTGATAAATAGATTTAGCCTTGAGCCACAATGAAACCAAAAACCTGACAAAGGTAGAGAAGTTTATGTTAAAATCACTATTTTTTAAATTAAAATTGTTTTAAATGAGTTTAAAGGTTGGCCAAAAGACTTGTTTTTTTTTTTTAACTTAAATATCTATATATAAATAAATTTTAATTAAAATTTGGGGTAAAATTATTATTTAATAAAAAAAAATTTAAAATTAAACTTTTGTCATATTTTCTTTCTTTAATTTAAAAATCTTATAATTTTTTTGTTGCCCCGATCTACCATGAGCATCCATCATATAGACATTTGATTTCCCACCAAGATCAAATTAACCTTATTATCTTGTATTGGGATATATTCTCTAAAGCATATTTGCTGGAAGCATCTTATAGCGCATCCTTATCATGAAATATATAATTAACTCAAAAACCCTTGTCTTCTCTTATAAAACCATCATCAATGGCCACAGTCTGAAAGTTTGGAAAAGGTTGTAGACAATGCACTGAGTCAAGATTTGTCACATACACATTAGCTAGAGTACCACTATGGCAAATAGCCTTTTCATGCTTATCACTCCACCCAGCTTGGTGTTGCACCATCCATTCAACCCCAGCATGTGATTGAATAATTTTCTGTGTCTATGGCCACCCAAGTCTAAACATCTTCCTCTGATTTCTAAGAACTTGACTACATGAATGGCTTAAATTTGTTTCTTCTTTTCTTCATTAACCATCAATCACAATAAAGATGGGATCATAAGAAAATCCTCAATCCAAAAATACTTTCACAGCTGTGGAGTTAAAAAAAAGGTAATTTTGCTCTTTCTTATCCACATACAAATCACTTGACAAATTTTCACATAATTCAAGTCCAGGCACAAAAATGTCAAGATTTGGAATTATTGTGATTGACTGAGTTTCAACAGATGTGGAGTTGATGCAATTGAGACATGCTCACAAGCCATGAGGTCTTTTAATCAAGACTTAATTTCATCCACCCTTAAAAGCTCTGTTTAAAAGTATCAAAAACCTGGATTGTATATTAGTTTCCATAAATCATTTTGTCTAAATCTTTCCATTGCCAGTAGTAATTTCATTAGTTTCCATGAACAAGTTTTATGGCGAATACTGTAAAAGTAATTATATGTTTAAAGCAATAAAAGGTTACAGTCTAATATAACCAATTTTTTTTTTTTTTTAATAATTTGCGAAACTAAACCTCTGTTGAACCCTACAATTTGTATTAAGTGATTAAGCAAATTTTTCGAGACAGCTTTTTTTATCTTCTTCTTAATATGATTTACTGCCTTACACATCGAGGATCGATGAAGAATGAAAACTAGCTATATTATTTAACAAAAATTACGATTATAATCTCTTACTTGGATTACCGAAGGAACTAGCTTGCACCAGTTTCTGAGCTTGAAAGTGGCGATGCTAATGATCTTGATTATTAAATGTAATTTGGTAGCAGGAGAGGATGAGGCACTAGAAGAATTTACTCTTTGTGTCCAGGCATAAATGAGCAAGCCTATTACAAGGATGATTGCTCCTGCAACAAAACCAGTAGGAAGAGATGATGCAACACCAAGGCATGGCAGTGGCAATGTGAAGATGTATACTGATGTTGGCACTGCCATGTTGAAACCAGTGTAGTACGAGGGACTCATTTCTATCCTAGTACACACAAATTCTACCTTAGACACTTGTGTTCCAAATCTTGTTTTGACACCAATTATAACACCCCATTGCAAAAGTTCTGCCCTCCAAAGTAAAGTGTTATCTAATCTCATCTTAAACATGAATTAAAATAATAAAAACATTTAACCACATAAAATTATTTAAATTCCCTTTATAAAATCATTACGAAAGTAACACATCAAGTGTCAAAACATCAAACCAAAGAGAAAGAGTTGGGTGATAAAACACTAAATAAATAAGAGTATCGATTATACATTAATAAAATTTTTATATATATATATATATAATCACTTCCAGATTCTATCTTGCATTCCACATCTCAAACTCTCTCGTCATCTAAGATTTGTCTATACCCTATCTCAAATGACTAGGAATGCTAATATGTACATAATATATATCTCGTCTATAGTGAAAGCAAATTTATCTCTCATTTTTCTAAATCATCATTCTATGTCAATTGGACTAAGTGAAGGCAAGGATTTGACACCCTAGTCGAGTGACTCATCTTAAAGGTTATCTATATCTTGGTTCGTCCTACTATGGTTTTCAATTGATAGATTCATAGTCCTAGCATATCATACCATAGACGCCAATCAACAAACTCTCTACTACCCGGCATGTCCTATACTAACCAAGAGATCCTCAATCATACCATACACAATAGTGGACACCAATCAATGAATTATCTCATCACCTTAACTACGAGTATAAAACCTGTCATAAATGTCTTCTCACAATATCTTTCTAAAAAATACCCTAAATTACATGTTTCTATGGGTAACATCTTAACTCATATTTTATGGGAACTCTCTATCCCTCATATGCACTCTTCGGGTATCTAAGCCCCACATGTGTTCTACAAGATCCCTATGTCCTTAATTGTTACCCAATCACCCAAAAATCATAATTTTCAACGTCTTATAATATATTTCATCTCAAAGATATGATTTCTAAGATTACTCTCTCAAGCTCATGAATCATTTTATATCAGGGCTCTATTTTTTAGTGTATATGCCTCTACCTTCATGCCCTATCTTATTCTCTCTCTAAGGCATATCTTGATACTTCAACATACCATCTATATCCCCTAAATCACTCAGGACAGGTCTATATATGATTGCCTAATTGATCTTGAACAAACATTCATCTTTCTTCTCATGCACAACTGTGAATTCGATTCTATATAGACATGCATTAGTTCTTATGTGAACATTCAAGACTATTCTTCCATGGTCATTCATGTGCGCTCTCATGTACAACTTTGTAGTCTAATGCATGATCGTGCACTTCATTGTCATAACTAGAACCTTTCTCTATTTCCACGACCATGCACACCCTAAGGATACTAATGTCCTTTCACACTCATGTGCAGTCATACACCCCTTTCTACACAAGTGTACCTCATGTGCCATTCTACATTTCATGGATAAGTGTACAAGTCCTTCATACATCGGTCTATTAATAATCATTGTACGATGTAGAGTTCCTTTTACATGGGCATACACCCCGTTTACATAACTATATTTCGTGTAGAAACATGGTAGTGTCTATCTATGGAATGATCGCACGTTGCATTCAAGATTTGAATTTCAAGGAATCAATGTAGCCCCTATATTGACCACACTTAGGTAATCTTTCTCTAGTCTTGGTTGTCTCATCACTCATTATCATTCAATGGAATCACGATCCTAGTTAAATTAATCGATGGACACCTATCAACAGACTTTTTATGTCCTAACAAGTCTTGAACCCCAAATCAATGAACTCTCTATATTCTGATATGTCTTAGCCAATTGACAAACCACAGTCCCGACAATGATATATCTATCAATCTAAAGACACCAATTGATAGACTTTACCTTATCTGTGGGTATGTCTAGGTCACGAGTAGTTTGTTATTAGCCTAATAATCACAATCTCTATATATCGTAGGTATCAACTACTAAATTGACACCCTTAGCTACACATGTCCCCATCGAGCGTATGCATAAAGCATCTTATAAGTATCATCATGCAACATCCCTCATGTTTTCACATTAGGTTCGTGCACTAGAGATCAGACAATAGTGGCATAGTATATTGATCTTAGAGCAAAGATCACATTATATTGACAACTCGTGCTAAAGATCACACAAGAATAGTATGAAATTTCAATCATATGCCAAATAAACCACACAGTATTGGCATTTATCCATATGCCACAGCTCACACAATAATGGCAATCATCTTCCTTCTCATGCCAAAGATCACACACTACTGGCACGCATTCAATTTGTTTGAGTCAAAGATCATATAACATTAACTTTTGTTTCATTACCTTATGTCGCAAATCACATAGTTGGTAGCTCGTTATTCAAATTCTTAGTTGTTTCCACAACTCTACAACTTTATATTTCCTAATTAAATCTTAATTTGTTTACCTTGTAACTCGTACGTTAAATCACACATGTTAAAGAAACTCTAGTAATTATGTCACCTTATTTATATCATATAAGGTTATTCCTATTTATATTCCCTTATTACATACAATTTAGGGTAAATTTTGTAATTTCAACTTAATGAATAGGCAAACATGGTTGATGCACAACCCTACTCTACATTTCATGTTTGCATAAGTGTTACTATCCTAGTAACGACAATGCATTCTTTTATGTTATTACTAATGTTCATCTCTATGAAAGGAACATTGTTCATCATCTTCAACCTTATAAATGAATAGTCGTTCTCCATTATGAGCAAACATTCATTCACTCAAATAATTCTAAATTTCCGGATTCTAACAAAGAAAAAAATTGTTTTGACAAAAAGAGATGTCAATCCTCCCTTTGGTCAAAGGCCCCCTTGAATAATTTCCTAATTAATTTCTTGTCTTCACCTCATGTTCTCCTCTCTTTTTCTAGTCGTATCTCTTTTTCATTTCCATTTTTCCTCGGTTTGCTTGGATTAGTGCGTTTGTCTGGTTGTCTTGTTTAAATTTTTTTCCAGTCATGTTATCCACAATTATGACAGCAAATTCATTGCCGAAAATCCATTTTTGACTACTTTAATTCTCCTACAAACTTACCTGATTAGAAGAATAACAGTGTATGAGTAGAATATTTCTCAATCTATAGCCCAAAATTCATCCGACATAAGACAGGTAACTAAAATTCCATATTTTTTTAATTCTATCTTCATTCAAATGATACAAAAATTAACCTTTGGACGGTAAAATGATCCACAAATTAAAAATTCAAATGATACAGATATTAACGATTAAGTCAATCCATTGAAAGTAATATCATGCCTTTGTATCAGCTACATGCTTTCAAATGAGTCAGTCAAGAATGCATTACATGGCACCGACCTATCGCTTTTTTAAGCTGATAGCGAGGATATTCCTTAATGTACATCATGGTTCAAAGATCAAGACTTTGCAACCTGAATAACGTTCATCTACCAGAGAGTCACCAACTGATCTCAACTGGTACAGGCATAAGAAATCATTCTGCTCTTCATGATGGCAAGCTTTACTGAAGAATGAGTGCCTTCACTGTCCAAGTGCATCATCAATGCCTTCTGTCGTCATCACTTTCCCTTCTCCAATCTTGATCTTCAAACAAGTCTTCAGGTGGATCATACACAATCATGTCAGGGAAGAGCTCCAAGAAATCATCTTTGACCTTTTCTCTCAATTCTGGATATGGAATCAGGCCCTTCAAGATCACACGAAATGGCAATGATATTGGGGGATCAGGAGATCTTCTCATTTCATCATATATATCCATTGCTTCCGAGGGCAGTCCGCTATCCAAGAAGGCCCTGACAATGTCACCAAAGGTATGCTGATCAAACAAAACTTCCTCTCGCTTGAGATCTTCCCAAACCCATTTCGCTTCATTCACCTTTTTGTTTCTTGCAAGCATCATAAGCATGTCCCTGTAAAAGAACATGTCTGGGCGATACCATATTTCTCTGCGCACCAAATCATATAGCTGTAAAACAAACATAGTTTTGAGCTTCTAATTAATTTAGCAAGTAACTACCATGCACTAGAGCCTAGTTTCACATGCTTCAAGTCTAAATGTTCAGTGTAACAACTAAAGATCACTTCATTATCTCTTCTATCGACCAGCTGCGTATAACAACAAACATTGCTTTCCTTCAGTTTCCTTTAGTACGGTGACAAGAAAGAGAAAAACCTGATAGAAAAGAATTATGTGTTTCAATTCTGTCAAAATAGAATGGCTTACATTTTTATTCTACATTATTGCAGAGCCCTATTTACAATCTGTTTCACCCAATTTATATATTGGTCTGCTAAGCCAACTCAATATGTAAGCTCACAATTTGTAATCACCATTAACAATTGACAACCCTGAAAAGCAAATTTTACAGGCCAAACTCAGAGCAGAGGAAGTATAATCAATCAAAGTTTATAGTAGAAGGCCTTATCCTCACAACTCACAAGAAACAAATAAAAGTAATTTTAAAATACTTTTGCTTTCCTTTTCAATCAATGGCACAACGTAGAGAATGAAATTTTCCCATAATCAGAAGAAGCAATTCCTACTAGAATTATGAACACAAGTGGTGTCAGAGCTGGCCCCAACGTTGTGATAAATGGAAATCAACCTTCACACTAGAATTCTGTTTTTTTACCATTATTCTTATACAATTTTGAAACTCCAATTAGCCAATGAAATACAAAGAAAATCACTTGAACAACAAGGATAACATGCCATAAATTTAATAAGAAACACCAAATTTCATAACAAAATCCATTTGAAAATAAAACAAACCTTCATGCAGAGAAAGACCTGGTCTTGCCTCTGGAACTCGGCAAGAACAGAAACAAGATCAGACTTGAGCAAGCGAGACACATGGGACTTGATGAAGCGTTCAAGGCGTAGAGGATGAGATTGAACACGCTTCAACTCTTTAGCCACCATCAAACCCTCTTTGCTCATTTCCTTCTTTCTTCTCCATATAGACAAGCTAGGACTTGAAGCCCACCGCGAAAAATAGTTCCTCAAGACCCAACATTCGTGACTTTTCAAAGTGTTTTCAGAAAAAAAAAGATTGGAGAAGGGGTCTAGTGGGGCTTTAGCTAAGAAATTTCTTATAAGAGTCGGGGAAAATGCTAAACGCCACATAGAATAATAAATCAAAGGCAAATGAGCTTCCAAAAGTGACACTTTCGTTCATAACAACCTGCCAATTAATGCAGAATCTTTAGTTAAAATTAACAAAAATCATTATTCGTTATCCATGCTCTAGCTGTCATATCTAATATGAATCAAAATAAAAATCTAAAATTTATCGACAGTAATATCACTGGTAGCAAAAAAAAAAAAAAATCAATATAGAAATCAAAATCATGAAACCCAGCTACACTAACAACCATCGAGACGGCGAAACCACCGTGACAGCCACCATCATTACCAACAAAAAAGTAATAACACAAAATTACCGGATTTTTTAAAACTAGATGGGTTACGACATAGTGCGGCGGTTGGCCGTAACAGAGGCTGTGAGACCACTCTTTTAGCCGAAGGATTTGATTCCAGGCCCGGATCTCTTTAGACTGTGCGTCTTGGGCCTCCGCCGTCGTTTGGCTGGTAGGTGGCGGTTGGCTAGGGTGCAGGTGGCTGAGGGCTGGCGGTGAGGGGTGCCACTTTTTTAAATTGATTTTACCTTATTGTTTGTTTGGTTTTGTTATTTTATTTTGGGTATTTCGTATAGGCCAAACAACTATGTCCCACCCAAACTATACTGAACTCTCAAAGTTCCCCCCATTAACTATGGAAATATCGTTTACCCACCCATAGCTGGTTAAATTTAACGAAACTCTAACCCCTGAAAATTTAATCTCATTTCCCCCCTCCAAAAAGTTTAAAAAGTAACTTTTCTCCCCTAAGCCAAGTTTGAAAAGATCACATTTTCCCCCCTAGGGTTTAGTTTTCAAACCCCTTCACTTTCTCCGGTGCCATCGTCGATCGTCTTTCTCTCCCGACCGTTTCTCTTCCACCGACGACCCTCCTCAACTCCATCCCAACCCATCCGGCACTGAGAGAAGTTGTCTGGGAAGACGATCATCTTCCCCAGAGGACAACGAGTCGTCTCGTCTTCCTAGACAACGAAGACAAGATCGATCGATCTCGTCTTCATCGTCTGGGAAGACGATTTCTCTTCCCAGATGACTTCTCTCGATGCTGGATGGGTTAAGGTGGAGTTAAGGAAGGTCGTCGGTGGAAGAGAAACGGTCAGGAGGGAGAGACAGCCGACGATGACACTAGAGAAAGTGAAGGGGTTTGGAAATAAACCCTAGGGAGGAAATGTGATCTTTTCAAACTTGGCCTATGGGAGAAAAGTTAGTTTTTTAAATTTGGAGGGGGGGGGGGAATGAAATCATATTTTGTTTATTTTTAATATAAAATGACGATTTTATCCTCACTACCCTTAATTTTAACTGTTGATGGGTGGGTAAACGATATTTTCATAGTTAATGGGGAGAACTTTGAGAATTCAGCATAGTTTAGGTGGGAAATAGTCGTTTGGCCTTTCGTATATAGCCAATAACTAACTTAAGTTCCAAAAATACACTTCCACGAAAAGTTGTTTATCTAGCTACATATATTTATAAATAATTTTGTACGGAAATAATATTAAATCATCATATAATTATATGTTATTTTATTTTTAATTTTTAATTATCTAATTATATGATAATATATCATTATTTATACACAAAAATTATATATATAACACTACCCATATTTATAATACTAAATCATGTTAAACCTTTCAACCTAATATTAAAAGGAAATTAAAAAAATTCCACATTTTTGAATTGTTTGATCCATAGATCAATAGAAAACAAATTGTTTGCTTTTCAACGTGTAGGAACATTGATAGGTTTTCAAGAAAAAATGGTGATACGTTTCATATGTATTGGTTGTGCAAATCTACGTAAATTTTAACTTTTTTTGTGCAATCCTTCCCATTGAAAAAAGTGAGTTTAGGTTGTTTCAAAATCCTACTTGAAATGGCTCATTGCTTCGTTTGTGGTATTATATATTTTACTTACCCAACAAACAAAAAGAAAAAAAGAAAAAACAGTTCGATATGCTTAACATATAAACAACATTGGAGAATCTACTCTCTTGCACGATATGCATAGGTGTACATCACCTAAAATAAAATTAGGCTTTGGATGCGTTCGGTTAAAACGTATTAAATATTACTTTAGTAATATATCTTTTATTATTTATATTACTTTGTTTGATTTATAAGTAATAAAAAATTTTGGTAATGTTCTATTATCAATGGTGATGTGACAAATAATATAAAGGGTAATCTGATTATTACATCCACCTTAAGTATTAAAAGATTACCAACATTTTATTATAACTATATTCTTATTTATTATTTTTTTGGGCAAAAATAATCTCATTTTCAATTAATATAACAAATAATATTAAAAATATTTTTAAAATAATTACACCCAAAAATATTTAAATAAAATAATATACTAATATTCTTTTATTACCTCTAACCAAACACAATAATTATTTATACCTACCCAATTTATTAAATTTTATCAAATATAGTAATAATCTATACCCAGTAATCTTCAAATTAACTTACCTTCAAAGTAATCTTCTAATCTTAATAATAAAACATTCCATAAACCAAATGCCTCCTTAATGTATTTCCCACCCAAATTTTGGTGAATCAAATTCTAAGATTTGGATTTGGAAGAGTTCCTTTTTTCACTCAATTGTAAAATTTGTTAATAAAAATATATTAATTTTTTTTTGGCTAAGAAATGAGAAATTATAAATAATAAGAAAGCAAAATAAGAAAGAAAATGAGAAAAAATATAAAATAATTAAAATAAAAATATAATTTTGTTCATACTATTAATGGTGGAAGTGACATTAATCCTAGTATGTATTATACAAAGTGACAAAATTACTCTTTAACTATTAAAACTAATGTTTGAATGGTGAAAAAATAAATTTTTCAAAGTTTGAATATTAAAAATCATTGTTTCATCAAAGTTAAGAAGGAAAATAATTTGGCGATAAAATTATTGTACTATATGATTATAATTTTTGTTTCTTTATATATATATATATATATCACTATCACTGAGATTCATGTGCAAAATTATAAAAATATACATTATGTAAACAAGTAGCATATAATTTTTACTTGGTTTGGTAAAAAACTTCAAGAGTCTATGTTCACAATGTTATTATTGAGTTGATAAAAGAATATTACAAGACAATAAACTATGGAATGCTTGTAGTTGAATTTCTTTTTTGATGTTTTTTTCCCCTTACAATTTGTGTTTATATTAGATATTCATTTATATTGAGTTATTGTTAAAATCATGGTATGAGAGGTCTTTGCATCCCACTTTGAAGCTTCTAAAAGATAAATTATTCTTCCTAAGACCTAATCTTATAACCTGCAAGTTGTGGTATTGTTTAATCACTATCTACTATTTGTTATGTAAAGTTATATATGTGAGTTGATTTTGAGAAGGAATTTTCATTGTATAACAATTGTCCACAATTTTGGAAGAGCAAATAATGTTATGGAAAACCTTATCTAATGGATTGGATGACTATTGATACTATTTTGGTTGCATACATTTTAATACCTATCTGTGATTTTCACACATTTGTCCAAACTTGATAAATACATGTTAAGCCAATCGATTAACATGGCCCAAACTTGTTACTAGTTGGACTCAGGACATCTATGTCAGATAGATAAGTTTACTCTCTTAAGGCGAGTTAATGTGTCACAATAGAGTGTTGGTTCAGATGACTGTGAGGTGTTTACGACTTTACGCTTTAGTTTATTGAGTACTTGACTTGGTGATGTTCATTCAATTTCATTAGGGATGATTCAAAAACTCTGAGGAGTATGTTGGTGATTTACCTTTTCAATGACCATATATAGGATCACATTATATTTAGTTTCACATTTTTGTTCCGTGTATGTGTGTGTGTGCGCATATAATATGTCTTTGAAATGCATCCTATAGCGCATTCTTGTTGTCAAATATGTCATGTGCTTTAAAACCCCTTCTGCCTCATGTAGAACCATCACTAATACCCCCATAAAAAAGATCTTAATAAGGCAGAAGCCAATGCATTGAGTCATGAATAGTGACATGCACATTTATTAAAGTTGTACCATGACAAATTAAATCTTTATGCCTTCCATTAGATTCAACTCCCCTACTTCATTTTATATTATTATGTGTTGATTTGTTTCAATGTGAATTGTTTTTATTAAACTCAAGATTTTTACCCTTCAATCAAAAGAACCCCAAGTCAAGACTTTATCCTCTCGTTGAACTCATTCCTTAATGATCACCAATAACTCTATACTAGAAACCCATTAATATCTTTATCACCAATATTAGCCTTCACATTACTTTTTTCTTTTTCATACTAACTTGGAGTTGGGCAATTACCACTTTCTTTTAGTATGCATTATGATTGTGCCATTTCTATATAAACTAACAAACAATAGTGATTGTCTTTCATTAAGGGGGAAGGTCCATTTATATGTTGTTTCTCATAACACTTTGTTGAAAATTTGTACTGACATACATTCATATAAAGGGGTGTCACATGTTTTATTTTAGTTAGTTAAAGCTATGAGACATTTATGCCTTAGATTTATTCTCAAACAAAAGCTCAAAGTCTTAACCAATCATTTGTATATAGTTTCTTATTTGATTATCAACATTTTTTGTTTCCTATTAACGTAACTCTTCATGTTATCAACAACGAATATTTACTACCTTCCATGTCTAATCATAAATATTATTTCAAATATTTTCAAAAGGAAAATACCTACAATAAGTAAACTAGAATTGATTATAACATTTGTCACAATATATGAATATATAATGATATTCTATAAAATAATAATATAACATATATCTTATGAAATTTCATATATTAACATAAATGAAAAATTATTTCAAAATGTCAAAAAATCCCTATATTAGTATGAATTTTAATAACCGCAAACAGTTTAAAAAACCATACTGTAATTCTCTAAGCGTAATTATGTCTATCATGTTTACCCTAGATCATACATATTCTACCCAATTTATACCTACCCACAACTTCTTTCAGTTTTACGTAAATTCTAACTTAAAATCACATCCACCCTTAATAAAAAAGGGATAAATGAAGTAAATAACAGGTTAAATATCATACTTCTAACTTGGATTTACTACAAAATGCAAATTGAGTTAAAATGAGATAGAAGTGAATTAGACATACCTTACAAATGGTAGACACATATACTCTTACCTTACTTCTACCAAAGTTTTCTTCACATCTTGTACAAATTTTAACTTAAAATCATACATATAAGGTTAAAAATCATAATTATAATTCATATTCACAATATTAATTGACAAAACATGCGACTAGAGTTTACAGATGAAGGCAAAATTGATATATTATTTCGTTCTTTTGACTATAATCATATTACAATCAAATTATGCATATATATTTGAAGTATATAAATACATATATATTTAATGTATATTATCATATGATTGAATAATTTTGAATTAATAATATAAAAACATACAATTACGTAATAACACATATAAATATGTAACAATTTATATATTTAAAGTGGATATACATTGTATTATTCGTCATATTATGCTTTGAGTGTAGACTAATATAAATCCCCATTAAAAAAGGCTTATTTTAATTAATTTCTTTATTAAAAACTAAATCAAAATTATTTATAAAATAACTAAACATACGTATTTTTGGTATATATTATACTCATAACTTATGAGAGTATTCTTTTGTTTCATTTTCTACCAAAAAGAAGTATAACATTATATTAATGGGGCGTTTGGTTTCAATTTTGGAAGATTACTTTGGTAATTTATCTTTTATTTCCTTGTTTGATTTGTCAATAATAAAATATGACAGTAATATTCTATTACCAATGTTGACGTGACAGGTAATATAGGTGGTAATCTGATTACCACTTTCACCTTAGGTATTTAAATATTACCAAGGTAATCTCGATTTTATTATAATTATATTATTATTTATTAATTTTTTGAGATAAAAATAAATTTATTTTTAATTAATATGACAAATAATATAAAAAATATTTAAAAATCATTATATTCAAGGGTATTTAAGTAAAATAATTTACTAGAATCTTTTATTACCTTTAACAAAACACAATAATTATTTATACCTATCAAATTTTATCAAACATAGTAATCATTTATACCTAATAATCTTCTAAGTAATTTATCTTCAAAGTAATCTTTCTATTTTAGTAATAAAATATTACCCAAATCAAACGCCCCCAAGTGAATAACCTCAAGGTTTTCAATTATCTTTATATAAAATATATAATTGGAAGCAACATTCTACCAACTTCCTACCATTATAATTTACAGAGATTAAAAATCTTATTTAAAATGGCAATAATAGTATGTGTAAACCCATAAATTTGTATATAGAGTTAGTGATATTTATTTTCATGACATTTTTAAAATTTTAAATTTCTTTATTAAAATAAATGGTTTCAAAATAATTAAAAAAATTTATTAATTTTGACATTTTTTAACTAAAAATTTTATTCGAATTATATTATTATTTTTAAAATCAAATAAATTATATCAAATATAATAAATCTCAATTTAGTGATACTTTTACTATTATTAAATTAAAAAAATTAAAAATTTAATTTTAAAATACCATTAAAAAAAGTCTTGGGCCTGTTAATTTTCACTTTTGGTAAAAAGGGTAAAGCGTAAACGGCGGAAGCAATTGTTCAATTAATTAATTTAAAAAAAAACAATCAACGATCGATGTTTCGCGGTTGGGTGACGTGGCCTATTGCTATGGGTTAACCACTCCAGTTTGAATAGATTTGACTACAGACGAGAAGACCACCTAACTCCTCCTTCACTAGGCTCATTCTCTCTCTACAGCCGGAAGAAGTAGGTGAAAAGCAAAGCCAAGCTCTCCTCTCTCACATTACCTTATTACTTCGACAACTACTGTCAGTACCTAATCCTTATTCAAATACCATTAACGTTAATCTCCTTCCTTCTTCTTGAATCTCTCCCTCAAACTAACTATCAATTCATTATTTTATTATTAATTTACTCCTTGATTGCGGTTGTTTAAAGTTACCTTGTTGTTTTTCTTACCGTTTGCTGCTTCTTTACTGTTTCGTATCGAATCAAATCCTAAGGCTCCTCGCCGAAGTCTCTGTTAATATTTCTCTTGCGTTTACTGGTTCTGTTCGCAGTTCAGATCTTGTTCTGATAATTTCTTTTGCTTTGATCGTCGATCTACTGGTTTTGGATGAGTTAAGTCAATGGTGATAGTGGCGGATTCGATTTGGTTTGGTTGAGGATTTTTGGCTGTTTTTGGTGGAATGTGATGTTTGTGTTTTGGAAATGTCGGCATCTTTAGCGCCTTTCGAGCGGCCGCGGCCCGGAGGGTCTAATACGGTATGCGGTTGTGTGTTTAGTTGGGGGAGAAAGTGAATTTGGTTGGATGATAAGGTTTTGGATCTTATGGTGGATTTATGATTGTGTTTTGCATTTTTATTACATGTGCTTTTGTTTTAATTATGGATGGTGAATTATGTGGAATTTGGAATGTTTGAATTATATAGGCTATTTTTGGTAGGATTGGTTAATGCATTTACTTATCTGTTTGGTTTGAGGTAAAATGTGGAAATTCATTTCTGTCAGATATTATTGAAATTCAGTGCTATTATTATTTTTGACTTAATTGATATTAGTTATTTTTAACGCAAGACAGGAAAACGTTTGATATTTGATTAGAGTAACGCGGCATTAGTGAACTCAGTTTGTAAGTTCATTATTGCTGATATAGACTTTGGATTTCAGAATTTTAATTTTTGACAAGAGTCCTTGAATTGAAGTAGTGTTATTTAATTTGATGCTGTTTACCCTGGTTGCTGAGAAAAATGGAACCAAGGTTATCAATTGCTCTTGTTCATATTTGTCTGATAATATAGGAAGTGTACTGAAATTTTGTATTTTTGATTCTTTGAGACCCTAAATCTCGGACTTATTGGATATAATATCCCAAGGTGGCAGCCACAAGGGAAGTTGAACTTTTCACCACTTTCTTGAAATCAAGGGCTCTTATTAGTTAGTGAAACCCTTGGGGTTTAGGCTTTTAGTTGTTTTGGATAATGATGATAGCTTTGATAGTGGTGGTGCTAAAACTACCTGAGATATTGAAATGAGCGGTGCACTCTATTTACAAAAATAAGCTTACATGTTTTCCTTCTATCACTTTAATTTATTGTTGTTTTTTCCTTTCTATTTTTAGTGCTTTATATGCAAGTCGGTTTCACGAGAAACTGGGAAGAAATTTTTTTTGAGCTTTCTAACGTCAAGTGGTTTGACAGGTTTTCAAGAGCGGTCCACTTTTCATATCTTCGAAAGGTTGGTAAAGGTTTTGAGTTTCCCCATTGCTTTTTCATCCCCATGAAAGGGTATTTGAATCTTTGTTTTCTTACTATAGAGATGTTCAGACATTTAGTAAACTAGAGTACATTTGTATCCTTTGGTACCCCTTTTATGTATCTAATTTTTGTTTTCCTATATTTAGCATCTGTTTGTCTATACTTTATTTACTTGGAGCAAGCATGTAATAAATTGTAAGACATATCCGTTGGTGTTTGTCCTTAGATTCTTTTAAGGGGGAAAAAAAAGAAGAAAAGTGTTGCAGGTGTTTCAGTTTGTTTAAAACCAAGCTGCATAATGCTTATTTCAAAATATTATGTTATGCTTTTGAATTCTGTGCATTAAATTATCATCAAATTTTATTGCATATCTTTTTATGCTATCCTGATTGACATTCATTTCTGCAGGAATAGGTTGGAAGTCTTGGAAGAAGCGGTGGTTTATTCTGACACGCACTTCCTTGGTTTTCTTTAAAAATGATCCGGTTAGAATTATTTGTAATATTTTTCTTTGCTTTCCATACTATAAATATGTTTAATTTGTCAGTAAATTTTCAGTTTAGATTTGTCTTCATTGTTCTTGGCCAAATGCATATTGAATTGTTGGCATATTGGTCAGTTGCCTGAATTACAAACAACTGTGAATTGTAACTTAAAAAGAATAGGGGAAGGGCCCTTTAAGTGGATGCTGTACATTAAAAATGTCACTTTCTACTGCCTTCAGCATAGTAACCTCCACATGGCACATTATATGGATTGATAACTTCATTGTATGAGAACCTGGAAAAGTATCACATACTTTTTATTGTTTCCCTTTTCTAGTGTTTAAAATTTGTCTACTAACAATTTCTCCACTTATTCACTCAGTTGCTCAAACCTATGCCTCTTGACTTATTGAGAGAAATACATGGCATTCAATTTCGTTAACTGATATATTAACATATTGTCAATTTCAGCCAAAATGGTTACCTGTAGCCACCATGAAAATTCTTATATTAGCTCCACTTACCATTGATAGTTCTATGGTGAATGCATATTCTAATTTTTTTTCTTTGTACTAGATCAAAATTTACTTTTTAACTTAATAATATAAGGAAATTCATTAGTCTCAGTTGATAGAACTTAATGAGGGTTAATTTTTTTTCTTTGTTCTTGATCAAAATTTACTTTTTAACTTAATAATATAAGGAAATTCATTAGTCTCAGTTGATAGAACTTAATGAGGGTTAAATTATCTCATAATGGTTTTGGGAGGAAACTATATTAATGACTGAGCCAATTTTCATTTTGGTCTACCCCAAGACCTAGCAATCAAATGCAAATTATGGATAATCCTAGAGGTCATATATATCAAAGAGTTTAACTTTAAATGAGGAAAAAAAAAAATTTATGATCTTGTCTAATTGTCTTCACCTTTGAATTTTTTGTGGGGATCTTTCTACTGTCCTTTCATTTGCCCCTTCCCTTTTCTTATCATGCACACAAAGAATTTGAAACCTCTAATATTATTGTGTTATGGTTGTGTAACTTATGTACTTTAATGAGATTTCAAGTGTATTTAGTAAAACATCAACAGACCAATAATTTCTCTTATCAAACTACGGTTCTTTGTCCTACATATTGATGCATAATTGTTTTAATGATTAGAATTAATTGAAAAGCTTTTCATCTTGTCATTTAGAGTGCACTACCGCAAAGAGGTGGTGAAGTAAATCTGACATTGGGAGGAATAGACTTGAACAACTCAGGGAGGTATGCATAATCAGTATTTTTTATCTGTATTAGTGTTTTTCAATTATTATGTTTCACATTTACACCTACATTTCTTATAGTGTTGTTGTTAGAGAAGATAAGAAATTGTTGACTGTATTGTTTCCTGATGGACGTGATGGTCGAGCTTTTACCCTTAAGGTGCCCTATTTATTGGTTGAATAATTATTATTTAACTGCTTTTCATCTTCTTGCATGAGATTTTTAATTCAAGTGGATTTTTTTTTCTTTTTTTAAACTTTAGGCTGAGACAGTTGAGGATTTGTGTGAGTGGAAGATAGCTCTAGAACATGCCCTTGCACAAGCGCCAAGTGCTGCTCTTGTTATAGGACACAATGGGATTTTTCGGAATGACACAAATGATGTAATCGAAGGCCCTTTTCACCAATGTACTGAGTAATCATTACATTCTCATAATTTTTTTAATCATCTTCATTCTGTTATCAGTTGATGCTTTGTTGTCCATGTGGTTAAGTAGAAATTAAATATGCTACACAGGGAGGGACAAGCGTCCAATTAAATCTTTGGTTGTTGGAAGACCAATTTTGCTTGCTCTTGAAGATATTGATGGAAGTCCATCATTTCTTGAGAAAGCTCTTCGATTTCTTGAGAAATTCGGTAAGTGGTATTCAAAAAGCACAATTGTTTTCATCATCTATTTATTCAACTTTTGTTTGCAAATTAATTTTCCATTTTTCCTTTTATTGCTGAGGTCAAAAATTTGGACCCCAGTGGTTTCTTAGAAGTTTTATGTGATTAAATTTTCTTGTCTATGTTTGTGTTTATAATAGTAAACAATTTTTTATTTCTGTCATATAAATTAACTGCTGGTATAAATGCTATTTGGTTAATCTTTTTGAGATTTCAATGCTTAAAGCATTTTTCCTTTTCTAAGGGTTGTCTAAAATCGGTATCCAAGTTTGCTAAATGTTCATTAATATTGCTAGTTCTTGTCTTATTAAGATTTTCTTTGTACAGTGAAAAAACCAATGATTTTAAATTTGGAATTTCTATTGTAATACATACTTTAAACAGTTGGTAAAAGATTCATGATCACAATTCTAAAGAATAAATCTTTTTGCCAAGCAACTTTGGATAAATATTTTATTTCATCTTAAAAGTTTAATGTAACATTGTCTATATTTTTTGAAATATACATATAATTATTACTATGTGGAGACAAGTCTTATTTATAACTGGCCTAAGTTAGGACCAAAAATTTTTTTATGACTACATGGAAGTTATTCCCATATAGAGTATAACTATAGAGAGGCTATACTTTATTTAGACTACCGGCTATACAATTCTCCATTTACATTTTCAAAGATATTAGAGACATCAAGAGTAGGAGGATCAATTGGATCCAAGTTATCGATAGTGTATGTCTCAATAATCTTTTGTTTTCCTTTATGTCTTCCTAATATAAACCCGCCAGATGTTTTTTGGTGTACAATAGGTACTCAACTAATCCTTTTGTGCCAAATTTATAGCACACTAGTTCATGGTTCTATGTTGGCTGATTTTTTGGGGCTCTTTCCTTTTCTTGTTTCGTCTCTGGCTTCTTCCACATTTGGTGGGATTTCTTTGTATATCTACCTTGAGTTTGATATTGATGATTTCTCAATAACAATTTGTGAACAAGTAAGCAAGAAATTAATTCTGAATATTTCTTAAAGTTGTGTTTCTTATATTGTTGGTGGAGGAACATATTAGAATGGTGGATTGTGGAGATTGCATTTTTCTAACATGCTTTCTTCATTGATTTCTTTCCACATAATCTTAACGTGGGCACAATTTTGAACAAGGCAAAATTATTTTTTAAAGTTTCCTAAACTTGATTGAAACCAATCAATATGTAGCCTGTGGTAGTGCTATCACTCCTTTAAGTGAATACTGCTAATCATTATAATAATTTTGGACTTCGAAGAGTTCGTCTTCATGATGAAAATAACTTTTAAACTTGAGGCAGATATTCTAAGAAATCCCACGAAAAGTGGAACAAGCTAGAGACAACAAGAAAAGGAAAAATCCCCACAAAATCAACCAACAAAGAAAAATGGAAACATGTGCTAGAGATATGGTGCAAAAGAGCATTGGTCACATATCTATTGTGTACCGAAACGTCTGGTGGATTTATATTAGGAATAGATGAAAAGATAACAAAAGAGAATTTAGACAAACCAATAGTATTAGAAGTTATAATCTAAACCTTTTTGTGAAAGATATTTTTTCAAATTCGACCTTTGTGTCCGTGTCCTGCTCAAAGTATTAAAGCATTACTTCCTCTCACAACCAGCGAACAGCAGTGAGCTGTGTGACATTGCCTCAACACCAGAACAAGGGAGGGCCAACCGAACCATTTAATCAAAATTTAATAAGTTGTTTTTATGGTTATGTTTGGGGTGTGTATGATTTTGTGTGTGTGTATGAGTTATCTTGTTCAAAAACTCTTTAGTGCCTATAGATTGGAGAAAAGACAAGCATTAGAATCATGAAAATTTGTTGGCAATTTGTAAAATCTGGAAAATGGGTTCTATTATATGTGCTTTCTGATTGAATGCTATTTCTCAACAGGAACTAAAGTGGAAGGAATTTTACGTCAAGCAGCAGATGTTGAGGAGGTAGACCACAGAGTTCAAGAGTACGAACAGGGTATCTCTTCCATTCAAATTTGTTATATTTCTGTATAGATGTCATCAATTGATTGGTGAGGTCGAAAAATTATTAATATTGTTGTGATTAATTAATTCTTTCATCTGTCTGTAATTTTACATGTGCAATCTTGTATTTATGCACCGCATATTTCAGTTATGTCTCACCTATTTCTTCTTGACTGTTCTAGGAAAGACTGAATTTGGTCCTAATGAGGATGCACATGTTGTTGGTGACTGTGTTAAGGTACTTGTTTCTTTAGCTGATGCCATTTGTGACTTTTAGACCTTTGTAGTAATTTGACAAACAATATGCTGTTTTTTTTCTCTGCAGCATGTCCTCAGGGAGCTTCCTTCCTCTCCGGTTCCAGCAACTTGCTGCACTGCATTGCTGGAGGCTTACAGTAAGTTCATAATTATTGAGGTTGGTTTGTGTCTTAGCGGAAAAATTTAAACTGAAAGAAAGAAAATAACGATTGGTTTCTGGGATTCCTTTCATCATTTTAGTCGTTGCATTGGGTTACTGAGATTAACTGATGGGATGTCTGCCTAGTGGAACACAGAGAGTCCTTAAAGATTTAGAGGATAAGACATATTTGGACTTGTGATCTTTGTTTACCTTTTGGATAAAAATCTCATAGATCTTGATGTTTTCAATTTGTGTAATAATATTTTCTTAGAGCCTTATGCAGTTTTTTTTTGGGGAAAATGTTCAACTATTGATCCCATGTGCAATCATCAGTGCATAAAAGCTGGTGCATGTTTCCATAAACTTTTGATTGTTTTTTTTTTTCGATTTTTTAATCTTTTAAATCCTTGTGTTCATGATTTCCATTTTCCCTTTTTAGTTGATTAGATGCTAGTTGTATCTAGATATTGATATTGTTGCTCTGTTGTTTTATTGATAAGAAATTGATCAGAAAGAAGCTCGGATAAGTGCAATGCGCTCTGCAATTTTGGAGAATTTTCCAGAGCCAAATCGGCGTTTATTACAAAGGTAATCTTCCATGTCTCACTTTTCATAGTCTATGTTTTATGTAGTGTTTTTATTTAGATTTGATGTACTTGGAGTTTGATAGCCAGTTATGTGAGGTAGATGGTCATAGAACAATAATATATATAGGGGATTTGGTTTGATATCTTCCTTTCTTCTAAGATGAAGTTAATGGTTATTGGTAATGAGCATCTCCAAACCTGTGTATTTGCAAAGTGCGACGCTTAATAAGGAACAAGTTTAAGCAGACTTGACATTCTGATATTCCCCGGAAGAATTAGGAGAAACAATCTGGGTCTCTTTTCGGGGAAAAGGAAAAAATTTTTTGTGCAGATGCCTTCTATTTGAATTTTGATGAATACAGAAGTGTGGATTTGGGAGGACTAATATTTGACCTACGAAATTTACAGAAAGCAAGTGAAAGGAACCATTGTGCTTGGGAACCAATCATTTATCAAAAGGATAACAAACTACTACTTTGCTTGTGACATTTCTGTTGAAGTTTGACGTTGTTGGATATTTGATAGTGGACTGAGTGGTGTAGATTCCTTTTATTCACATTTTACAGGTAATCATGAGTATTTTAGTCTTGTTAAGTGAACAATTGTTGATAACTGTCTAGGTAAGTTTTGACTGGAACTGTGAGTTTTTCAGAGATTTGAAGGATGAGGAAGTGAATGAGTTATTGTCTCATCATTCTTTAATTGAGAATGTTTTTTTGAAGAAGGATCATATGGCTTGGGAGCTTGAATCATCAGGTTGTTTTATAGGCTAATCTTTCTTCAATTGGCTGATTGATGAAGTTTATTGGAGCTAGTTAAATCTTCAGTGGTGATTTGTGATAATCTTAGAAAGTTTTGAGCAAAAAATGGTGTCCTCCTCTTGGAGAAGAATGTTATTATATATTATGAATACAAGCTAAATTTTAGTTCTAAAAAATAGCTAAACTACCATATACAAATCTGTCTAAAAATAGCCTACAACAATAATTACAGCTGTACAAGGTATAGAGTTTGCCATAGAATCTGCCACAGAATTAGCCATAGAATGACACAGAATCAGCCACAGAATGGCATAGAATCAGCCACAGAATCAGCCACAGAATGGCATAGAATCTGCCATAGAATCAGCCATAGAATGGCATAAAATCAGCCATAAAACATAAAATCTGCCATAAAATGAATGGCATAAAATCAGCCATAAAATCTGCTAGCCTTGAATGACCAACTAATTCCTTTGACATCCCCCCTCAAATTGATGCTGGTAAGTCAACAAGCATCAATTTGCTAACAAGAAAGTTATGTCGCTGACGTGTCATGGATTTCGTGAAAATATCTGCAATCTGAAGAGTAGTGGAGATATGTGGGAGAGTGATAACTTGGCGATCATAGGCCTCCCGGATAGAGTGGCAATCAACCTCTATGTGCTTCGTGCGTTCATGGTAGACAGGATTGGCAGCAATTTGGATGGCACTAGTGTTGTCAGCATGTAAGGGAGTAGGTTGATCTGGGGAGAAACCAAGCTCTGTTAGAAGACCACGTAACCAAATGATCTCGGAGCATGCAGTAGACATGGCACGGTACTCCGCCTCGGTGGATGATTTGGAGACCGAGTCTTGCTTCTTGCATTTCCAAGAGATAAGAGCATCACCAAGAAACATGCACCATCCTGTAGTTGATTTTCTTGTGTCCGGGCAGCCAGCCCAATCTGCATCACTATAGGCTTGTAATTTGAGGGAAGAACCAGTAGGGAAGAATAAGCCACGACTAGGTGTGCCAAGAATATATCTAATGATGCGGCGGACTGCAGATAAGTGGAGATGTCGAGGAGCTTGCATGAACTTGCTGACAATATGGACAGCATAAGAGATGTCTGGGCGGGTGATAGTTAGATAAATAAGACTTCCAACCAGCTTCCGATACAAAGTAGGATCCTCAAGAAGTTCCCCTTCATCACGCCGATATTTCACATTAATTTCCATTGGGGTGTCAACAGAATTAGTGTTTGTGAGTCCACCTAGTTGAACCAAATCCATAATATACTTGTGCTGATTCAAGAAGATACCTTGAGGCTGATGATGTACCTCTAACCCCAAAAAATAGGTAAGTTGGCCGAGATCTTTCATGTGGAAAGTAGAGTGCAACAAATTCTGAAGTTTAGAAACAACCTCCATATCAGAACCGGTGATAACAATGTCATCCACATAAACAAGGAGAACAACTATGCCCTTAGATGTCCGTTGGAGAAAAAGGGAGGAATCATACTGACTTTGAGTAAATGAAAAACCAAGGAGAGTCGATCGAAACTTTTCAAACCATACTCGCGGTGCCTGCTTCAATCCATACAAAGAGCGTTTTAGTTTACAAACATCATTAGGGGAAGAAGTAGGCATACCGTAGGGGAGTTTCATGTAAACTTCCTCCTTGAGATCACCATGTAAGAAAGCGTTCTTTACATCCATTTGATGTAAAGACCATGATTGTGATGCAGCAAGGGCGAGGATTGTTCGTACAGTGGTCATTTTGGCTACCGGTGCAAAGGTCTCATCATAGTCTAGGCCATACTCTTGCTTGTTGCCAAGAACCACCAACCGAGCTTTGTGACGTTCTATGGATCCATCAGAACGAAGCTTGATAGAAAACACAAACTTACTACCAAGAGGTTTCACAGATGGTGGACATGGAACAACATCCCAGGTTTGGTTTTCTGCAAGTGCTAGAAGTTCTGTTTCAATAGCTCTCCGCCAACATTCATGCTTCATTGCCTGTTTATATGATGAAGGAATAGGAATAGAAGACACAGTGGCTGTCAAAGATAAAGGAGAGGTGAAACCATACCTATCTGGTGGTTTACGAACTCGAGTACTTTGTCTTAGAGGTGCTGGTGCAGTTGCTGGAACAGGATCAGCATTAAGGGAATGAGCTGGAGGAGGCCCAAGAGGTGCTGAAATCTTGCGTCGTTGGTAAACTATGAGAGGCTTAGAAGGTACGGATTCTGCAGAAGAGTTAGTAAATATTGGCAAAACAGAGAATGAAGGAGAAAGGTCATCCTTGTGTGTGGAAAAAAAATACTGATTTTCAAAGAAAATCACATTTCGAGAAACCCGAATACGTCGGAGGTTGGGATCATAACAAAGAAAACCTTTTTGGTGCACCGAATATCCTAGAAAAGCACATTGAACAGCCTGAGCTGTTAGTTTTGTGCGTTCATGTGTAGGAAGATGAACATAGCACACACAACCAAAGGTGCGAAGGTTAGAGTAATTTGGAGTATGACCAAATAATTGAAAGAAAGGAGAAACATGGTTTAAGGTGGGAGAAGGCAACCTATTGATAAGGTGGACAGCAGTGGAGAGAGCTTCACACCAAAAACGAGGGGGTACAAATGACTCTAATAGAAGGGTACGAACAACATCTAGAAGGTGACGGTTCTTTCTTTCAGCCACCCCATTCTGTTGAGGGGTTGAAGGACAAGACCTTTGAGAAATTATACCATTGGTTTGCAGAAATTCTTGGAATAAATGAGACATGTACTCACCCCCATTATCAGAACGAAGAATTTTGATATTGGCAGAAAATTGGGTCTGAATATATGCATGAAAAAACTTAAAAACTGAAAACAATTCATCTTTAGAATGCAGAAAATAAATCCATGTGAAGCGACTATAGTGATCAATAAAAGTGACAAAATACTTGTAATTAGCATGGGAAGTAATTGGTGTCATTCCCCATACATCACTATGTATCAAATCAAAAGGCTGGACTATCTTAGGTGTGTGAATGGGAAATGGCAAAACTTTACTTTTTCCAAGTCTACAAGAATTACAATCAAATTGAACAGTACTAAGAGATGGTGATCCTTTATTTCCAAGTAAACCAGAATTTAGCAAAGCATGAAGTACATTAGAGTTTGGGTGTCCAAGACGTTTATGCCATGCTCGATAATCAACATAAGTAGAATTACAAGTGATAACAGGTAAAGAGGAACATGGAGACATAGGAAATTGAAGAGGAAAAAGTCGTCCTACTTTAGGCCCCCTTGCGATCATCTTCCCCGAATGCTGATCCTGCACAACACAACCAGATTTAGAAAATTCCACTTTACAATCATTTTCAACTAATTGTCCGACAGAAACAAGATTAGTGGTAAGGTTAGGAGAGACAAAGACATTGGTTATAGACGAAGAAACATCACCAGTGGCAGTGATAGGCAAAGAGTTGCCATCAGCTGTATAAATCTTGAGATTTCCAGGATATTTACTCACATTGGTAAGAGATTTAACATTGTTTGTCATGTGATGGGAAGCCCCGGAATCAAAGTACCAAGGAGAAGGTTTAGAGAAGGGTTTACCTGAGAGTCCTAATGCGGAAAATGCAGAAATGATCATTTGTTGAATCATTTCAGGTGTCACAGATTGAACAGGAGCAGGAGCACTTTGTGTCAGATGTGCTGTATCCACAGAACTACCAGCACTAGAGGAACCAACTGAGACAGTATATGCTGTTCCAGATCTCTTGGGGGGTCGAATAGGACATTCCTTGATGATATGCCCATCCTTTTTGCAATAGTTGCAAAATTTTTTTGAACAATTTGAAGCATAATGGCCAAATCCTTTGCAACAAAAACACTGAATAGTACTCATGTCCCTACCTTTTGGCCTACCTTGAGCTGCATAAGCCATAGGAACAGAAGTGGATTTAAGTTGTTCCATGGTGGCTTGAGTAAGAAGTCGTTGCTCTTCGCGAAATAAATCATTGAGACATGCATCCAAGGATGGGACTGTTTCTCGATTCATCAGATTAGACCTGGTGCTTTCAAATTCAGATCTTAGTTTCATAAGAAATTGATCCCTCTTAGTAATTTCATGTACACATTGAACAGAGCTAAGACCTTCGGGCGGTAAGGTAGCATAGACAATATCAGTATATTCAGCCCAAAGATTTATGAAGCTAGAATAAAAATCAGAGATAGTGAGACTGCCCTGTTGAAGATTTGCTAGCTCATGTTCAAGTTGAAATCGACGAGCAGTGTTGTGTTGACTGTAGAGTTTTTTTAGATAATTCCACATTTCAGCTGCAGTTTTGAAGGGTCGAAGATTCAAGATGATGTTGGATTCCACAGATCCTAGAATCCATGCCATGATTTGAGCATCCTTGACTTCCCACTTGGAGTGCTCATCCTTGTCTTTGTCTTTGTCAGGTGCAGGTTTGCTGCCATCAATATGACCCCATAAATCTTTGCCTTTGACGAATATCATGAAGTGAAATGCCCAGGCTGAGTAGTTTTTGCCATTAAAACGAATCAAGAAGACATCATACTTGTCTGAAGACATGAGGCTGAGATAACTCGATCAAAATAACTAAGAGCAAAGGACTGAACTAGGACTGAGTTGGATTTAAGACGAAGAGACACAGGAGAATTTAGAACCAAAGCTCTGATACCATGATAATCTTAGAAAGTTTTGAGCAAAAAATGGTGTCCTCCTCTTGGAGAAGAATGCTATTATATATTATGAATACAAGCTAAATTTTAGTTCTAAAAAATAGCTAAACTACCATATACAAATCTGTCTAAAAATAGCCTACAACAATAATTACAGCTGTACAAGGTATAGAGTTTGCCATAGAATCTGCCACAGAATTAGCCATAGAATGACACAGAATCAGCCACAGAATGGCATAGAATCAGCCACAGAATCAGCCACAGAATGGCATAGAATCTGCCATAGAATCAGCCATAGAATGGCATAAAATCAGCCATAAAATGAATGACATAAAATCAGCCATAAAACATAAAATCTGCCATAAAATGAATGGCATAAAATCAGCCATAAAATCTGCTAGCCTTGAATGACCAACTAATTCCTTTGACAATTTGGAGGGTTAAAGTTCCTTCTAAAGTTCTGTTCCTATCATAGTTACTGGCTCATGGAATGGTTCATGCGGTTGATTTTGTTTTGGAAAGGTTGCTGTGCTTGTCCTTTTTCTAAATTGGTGCATTCTGTGTGGAAAGGATGTGGAAAGCTTTAGTCACTTATTTCTTAATTGCTTTTTAGCTTGGCTAATTGTGAGGTGGTATTGCATTTTTTGTTTGAACATGATATTTCTTTTGGATAGATCTTTTCTCAATACAAGAATCACAGTTCTTTTCCTAAGAAAAGAAAGAAGAATTGGAGATGTTGTATTTTGGTTGATGTTTGGGTTATGTGGTGTGAGAGGATTGGACGTGCTGTGGAATAGAAATCATGGTCTTGAGTGGCAGGGAACATCTTTTTTCCTCATTCAGTGGAATTTGGATGCTCTAGCGACTTTGTTTTCTGTTTTTGTGTCCTTTTTATATTTCTCTGAGTAGGCCTCTGATTCATTTCACAATTATGTAATTCTTTTGACTAATAGAAACCTTTTTTCTTATGCTGAAAAATAAAAATAAAAGAAAAAGAAACTATCAAAGTGGATTTTGTGACTTGGATTATTTTTGTGGAGAACTTGTGGTGAAAGAGAAGAATGTTCTTTTGTTGTGTAGATTAGTGTTTTGGGGGGGTGGGGGGGTGGGGGGTGTGGTGTGGGTGTTGTGGAGAGAGGAAGAGGAGGCCTCTAAGCTATATCCGTTTCTAGGGGTTTGGGATAGTGATTGCTTGCATTGTATAAAAGATTTCATATTTATACTTAATTCTAATACTTAACATGTCATATTCTGCAGAATTTTGAAGATGATGCATACAATTGCTTCACATGCTCATGAAAATCGAATGACTGCATCTGCTGTTGCTGCTTGCATGGCACCCTTACTTTTACGCCCCCTATTAGCTGGTGAATGTGAATTGGAAGATGACTTTGACATCAATGGTGACAACTCTGCTCAGCTTCTTGCCGCTGCAAATGCTGCTAATAATGCTCAAGCCATCATTACAACTCTTTTGGAGGACTATGAGAATATTTTTGATGTAAGATACTCTTTATTTAATTGCTTCATGAATCTGCAACATTATAGGGTAAACCACTGGTTGATGATTTAATATATGTACACAGGTTCTGTATGTTAAATATTCCATATATTGCAAATCTGAAACTCATGAGCTAGGGCTTTATGGCTTTTACTTTATGTGTTGAATCTTAAAATTTAAGATCCGAATTACTTTATGGAAGGATCTTTTCATTCCCTCAAATGTTATAGTTCTTATAAGTGAAATCCAGGAAAAGACTAGAGCTGTATTGTGGAATTTACAGAGTGTTAATGTACTGTCCCAGTGAATAATATTGACCAACCAGAGAACTTGGAAAAAGGTTTCCACTACTAAACAAGGGAGAATGCTAGTATAATTAAAAATTGAGCTGTTTGAATAGTAATCTAGCTTGCTTGGGGTCTTTCCTTAGTTTGTATACGCCGCTTTGGTAGGGCTATTATTTTGATTATTCAATTGGATTCTTTTCTTTTCTTTGTTATTAGAATTCAGCATGCTGCGTTGGATGAAATGCTGAGTTTTTGAATATTGTCTAGTATGGTCTAGATATGAGGTTATGTTGCTTTGTGTTCTTTGTTACTTTTCCAATATTTTGCTTAATCAGTGTATGAAAAATATTCCTTTTGTGGATTGGCATTGATTAATTGATGCTTGATCATGTATAATGGCTTTTCAGTCCTAAATACTGTAGTGAATGAGTTGCACATGATTGTATATCCATCTTACTACTCTTTAATAAGAATTTGATGATGGTGATTGTTATACAACTTTTGGTCTGATGACATTGTTAGTTTAATGCTGCTTATGACTACAGACCACCTGTTTTCTTGTGTTTTACAATTTTGCAAATTGGAGTATGTCAGGTGTGTTTTGTTATTATAGTTCTATATTGGTGCTTACATATGCTGCTTTGTGTTTCAGGATGAAAGTTTACACAGATACTCTATCTCAGCTGATTCTCGGAATGACAACAGTGGTAGTGAAGATTCAAGTGATGAAGAAAATGTTGCTATAAAAGATAATGGCTACCATGATGCAGAAAATGAAGTTGATCCAGAAACTGATGATGATCGTGAACATGCACTTAGTGGAAAATTAAGTGAAAGTAGTGGCTATGCTGGCAGCGATCTGTATGACTACAAGGTCCTTGAATCCTCCCATACATACAATTTTGAACAGTTATTTTTCCAACATGGTAAATCTATGATTTAAAGCATGATTCTTCTAATAAATATCAATAACTTTTGAAGGAGTGCAACGTAATGATAGTGATCTCTAAGAGATAAAAAATGTTGCCAAAATGTGTTGGAGATTTGCTGTTTCAAGTAACTTTTAGGTGGTTTGGCTAGAAAGAGTAATCAGTTTTTTGGTGAAAAGGGAGTAGTTATGAGTTGTGGGATAAGAATTGACTTTTAGCTTTCCTTTGGGCTTTAGCCGTTAATAAGTTTCTAGATATCTTTTTTCTCTATTCATCTCTGTTGTGAAGCTGTTTTGGGTTTACTTCATATAGGTTTGCAGTTTTTCATTCAGGTAGGGCCAGCTCATTGTAGTCAGTATAAAATTGCATTTCTTGATTTTGATTCTTTGCATACATGGTCCACAATTATACTTCTTCATCTCTTTTTATTGTAATACTAAGTTTATGTTTTCTAATAAAATGAAAAGAAAGTGATCAAAATGTTGATTTCATGGGTTTTTTCACGTAGACTTCTGACTATTGTCCTGTTTTACAATATAGATCTGTTTTGAGAAGAAAGTCCTAGACATGTTGAGAACAGACTAAAGTTTCTGCTAATGTTTTTACGAAATGGTGTTATTGTGTTTCTTGTTGTAGGTGTCACAAGATATTGATGGCAGAGTCAACATATAACTAGAAATTAGAATTGCATGCCTTGTCAGCTTTGTGAATCCTTTCTCTTGCGTCACTGGCATTCTGATAACCAACATTGTGACATTGCGAATTGTTTCATTTTTATTTGCATTGAAATGAAAATTCTGTGGGTTACTCAAAGAAAATACTCTTCTTTACTTAGGGAGAATGTTGCAACTTATGGCATAGTAAATAATGCCAAGACCGGATATGTGCACTTTTAGCTCATTTGTGGGTAATTTGATGTGAAAGGAATAGTTGAATCTTTGAAGAGAGTAATGGAGAAGATGCTAGTGTTTTGCGGGAGAAACTGGAATTTTTGTTGCTCATTGGGAGTAAATTATGAAAGATTTGAAAAATTACGTAATTTTTTCTTCATTTATCATAAGTGACTAGGGGTTTTTCAATTGATATCTATGTTCTAACTTTATGTGGCTTTATGGGCTGTGGTAGACTCTCTCTTTTGAGTGTTCATCACACAACGTTTTTGAGATTTTTATGTAAAGATCTAGCACTCTTGCAGTGGACAGCTGGTGACCATTGTAAACTTTTCATCTTTTCAATATGAGTAAAAATAAGTGCACTAACAATGAATGCTAATTTGTGTACTCATGATGACATGTCACTATATAATTGTATGTTACTTTATCTCTAATTCAAAATTTCACAATTATATAATGACATGTCATTATTAATACACATATTAGTCCTATTGTTAGCGCACATAGTTTTCTTATTTCAATATACTTGGTGTCTGCTGTAGAGGAAAAAGTTTCAGTTTTATTTTTCAAAAGCAGGTTTAAAGAGATGGGAATACTTAACTTATTTGATTTTATGTTGATTTTCTTTTATGCTTAGTTATGGTGTTTGTGTTCATTAAAGTCCTCATGGAAATTAACTAAGATCAAATTTTTATTGATATTAGTTCTTTTTGCATACATTCAGGCATTTGGTGGTGATGGGTCTGATGTAGCATCCCCAAGATACAATACTGCTCTAGCTGATAACCCTAATCTGCCAGTTGATTCTCCACAGATCAGGGATCCTACTTTTCAGATGATTGATCAAGGTACACCAAAGAAAGGGACTGAAAATTCAATAACAGAGATTGAGGCTTCAGATGTCTTACCTGCAGTTGAATCTTACCGTTCAATGGATGAGATTCTCTCTTCAATGGATCCTGGGCACCCACTTTCTGCATCAGGAATTGACTCATCTTGTGAGAAGCCAGTTAGTAAAGTTACAAGCTCCAATCTCGGTACAAAGCGGTCTGCATTTTGGGGGAGAAGCAATGTGAGTTTTTATACTTGTTTTCTCATTTTCACAGAAAATTACATGAATCAATAATAAGTTACATCAAGATGAGAAATGCAGTCAGTGAGTTACTTATGTCTTTCTTTTTTCTTTTGGTAATTCTGTATTTAATTTTATTTTATTGAAGACAATTTTTCTTAACAATATATGTGTTGGGATTCAATAATAATAATTATTATTATTATAGTAATTATTATTATTATAACAATAAATTAATCAATTAAGAAAATATTTTATTTGAATAAAATATTTGATATTAGGATAAGATCTTTGAGATTATGATAAATTATTTGAGATTAGGATTAAATATTTGATTTTTGGATAATTTTTGAATTTTAAATTTAGGATATTGGTAGAATCAATAAAGGTAATTGGATTAAGGAGAGAGGGAAAAATATTGTTATTTAAGTATTTCAAACAACCTTTGACTTACTCGGAGACTACAACCTTGGAAGGAGTCGACATCTCTTGTTGCCAATATAATTTTTTTTTAATATTAATAATATTTATGTTGTGTCCTATCAAATTGGTATCAAAGTAGTGAGATATGGATCGTACAAGGTTTGGAAAAGGATGGAAAGGATGGAGAATAGAGTTGATTTTGAAAAGATTTTCGAGGCAGTGAAAGAGAAGTTAGAAGGCGTGGAATTTGGATTAGATAATCTGGCCAATGGATTTAAGGCAATGAAAAAGTGTTTGAAGGCATTGAAAGAGTTGTGTTTGTCATTTCCAACGTTGTTTAAGGAGGAAGTCATGAAAAAGGAGGTAATTAAGGAAGCAGACAAAGAGATTAAGGCTCAGCCACCATCGCTGTTGTTTGAGGAGGAAGCTGTAAAAGGAGAAGTGATTGAGGAGGAAGACAACAAAATCAAGGTTGCATTTGGAGTTCTTGGTGCATTCTCAATGGAGGATGTTGAATTTGGAGAGAAAAGGGTCGCAAGGTTGGGATTTGAGGCACACACAATGGGGCTTAGAACAAACGAGTCTAGATCAGTGTTTCTAGTGATGGCGAACAACATGTGTTGACATTTCTAACCATTGGGGGCAATTAGACTAATGACAAAATGGGTGAGATTTTTCAAATTGCGAAATGTTAAAAAAAACATCAAAATGGGTGGGTTAAAAAAAAAAAAGACTTCAATTTTCCCACTTTAAGGATGGGTAATGTTAGGATTCAATAATAAAAAAATTATTACAGTAATTATAACAATAAATAAATTAATTAAGAAGATATTTTATTTGTATAATATATTTTATATTGGGATTATATATTTGAGATTCAGATAAAATATTTGATTTGTATAATATTTGAATTCTAAAATTAGGATATTGGTAAAATAAATAAAGATGAGAGAGAATCGAATAAAATATTGGATTTGGATAATATTTAAATTTTAAAGCTAGAATATTGGTAGAATAAATAGATAAGAGGGAGATTCAGATAAAATATTTGATTTGGATAATATTTGAATTTTAAAATTAGGATATTAGTAGAATAAAAAGAGAAGAGAGGGGGAAATAGTGTTAGTTGGGTATTTTGGGCAGCCTTTGAGGCTACGACCTTGGAAAGAACTAAGACTTTTTGTTGTTAACATAGTTTTCTTTTAATATTAATAATATGTGTGTTGGGTCCCTATCAATATGATGTGTAGAATTATAGAAAATGAAGTGTGAACTTTTACTTGACAATTGATTTTTCTTAAGGTTTGTTATTTCATCTTTAATTTGCTTTGTTCTTAGTTTATTTTGCTTATATCACCTGCTTTTGATGAAACACACATTTTGGTAATACTAAAATCAATATAAAAAGTGATGTGCCAATAATCCAATAAAACAAGGACAAACCAATGAAGACTTGGGATTTCTAAAGATAGGATACAGCAGCAGCTCAATAACTTTAGTGAACTTGGGATTCATGAGTTTTGCTTATATTTCTCCTGATTTACTGTTTGTTTTGAGGCTGTATTCTGATGCATGCATGTTCTTGGAATTCATCTGTCCCATTTGAGCTTTAACTTTTCTTATTCAACTTGTCTTTAAGAATATTGTTAATTTTTCCTTTTTTTTTATGGCCTAAATGCCTCATTTTGCTTCTTAATATTATTAGTTATTCAATTTTAATTTATATTATTCTGGAGAGTTTCTATAGCTTGATGGAAATCTACCATTATTATGCTCTTCCATTGATTTGCTATTGTAAATTTCAAATTATCTGAAGGAAAAGTATTAGTGTTTTAGAAAAATTGTTTTGGTTTGGGTCCATAACATATCAGAATACTTCTTTATTGCTTCACAAATTGGGGGACTATATTGGTTTAAGCTTCTGTTTTTAATGTTCTTTTGCTTGAAATTTAGAGCTGTGGTTGACTGGTTGTTATTGGTGGACCACTTGTTTGTCATTATTGTAAGTTCATATCTTTAGTTAGTGTTATATGTTTCTCATTACTTGTCCACCCTTTCTTTCCTATCACAAGAAAAAAGAACGTTGGTGTTGAATATTTGTGTGCTTTTCTTTTCATGGCAGAGAAGTAAAAAATAGGATAATTTACTCTTTTGACTTCTGATTCAATTTTTTGTATATTATGCTCTTTATTATCTTTTTACAGGCCAGAAAGACGCCTTCAATGGAATCTGTTTATTCTTCTGGAGAAGAAGAGTAAGATACAAACATGCATTCATTCTTTTCATTACAATATTCATTCTCTAATAGCATTGATGTATGAGTACACTGGTTATTTTTTATAAAATTAGTCTTGCAATGAACTTTTAAACAATGTCAAACTAATGGAGGTCTTATTATACGTGTTTTAAGAATAAATTAACTCCTGAAAGCTGTCGCATTCTTTTCTGCCATCATATTGAATGACATCAGATATTATGGGAGTGATGAGACGGTAGCTTATCAGTTGATAAAAGTTGACTTAAATAGTCTGGCAGTTTCCATGCCTAACTAGTTTTAGATGAGCAAGCAGTTATGTTTTTATTTATGATGAATGTCCTCAGGTTGTCTTTGTTATCCCTCTATATGCACATAATGAGTTTTAAGCGTCAAAGGAATTTAAAGCAAGTTGAATTGCTATCGGTGCCAGGAAAATCACTGGTCAGAGAAAGCTGATCTGCTTCTATATTTTTTCTGAAAAACTAATCCCAAATATAATACATAGTTGTCTGTATTATCTTTTTGATGATACATACCTTTTAGTTGTTGATATTATCAGTATGAAGATTCATTATTCTTACTTTCTTACTCTGATATAGATACCAAAATTCTCTGATATGATTGAACTTAGCTAAAGATTCAATTAAAAAATTACATCCCTAGAAAGTTTCTAGCATGAACTTTGTAGACCTTCTGAGGTGTTGAGAACTGTCTCCAATCAGCTCCCAGTTTGATTTGATTTACTTCAGATTGGTCTAATTATTTTAACAAAAGTAAATATGTTGACTTGTTAATAGGTTTGCCATTCAGAGGCTGGAGATCACAAAGAATGACTTGCGACATCGGATTGCAAAGGAGGTATCATCATGTTTGCTGAATTATGTGTATTTGCTCATAGAATAGGGGTTATTTCTGGGATAATTGGTCATAATTTGTTACAGGCCAGAGGAAATGCTATTTTACAAGCTAGCCTGGAGAGAAGGAAGCAGGCTTTGCATGAGCGACGCTTGGCTCTTGAGCAAGATGTATTTCCATCTTACTCATTATATACTGCCTTTCTTTCATATGTTCTATTCATATCCACTTGTATATTTTAAGGAACTTTTTTATTGGCTTTTGAAGTCATGACATGTAAGGAATTGTACAGGTGTCAAGATTGCAAGAGCAGCTACAAGCTGAAAGAGATCTTAGAGCTGCATTAGAAGTTGGTTTGAGCATGTCTGCTGGACAGTTCTCGAGCTCACACAGCATGGATTCTAAAGTTTGTATCGATCTCAGAAGACATGTATTTCCTTTATTTTTTATTTTAAAAATTTTCAGTAGTGATTCTTTTAACTTAAATTGATGTGAAGACAAGGGCTGAGCTAGAGGAAATTGCTCTTGCTGAGGCAGATGTGGCTAGGTTGAAGCAGAAAGTTGCAGAACTCCATCGTCAACTTAATCAGCAAAGGCAACATCATTATGGATCACTCTCTGATGCATGTGACCGTTACCAAAATGTCCAAAGCCATAATTCTCAGCGGTGAGTTTGCGTAACCATGCTAATATTTTGATTTCCCAGCGTGTGGTGTCGAAAGTTATAGTAGTTGCCTGCAGCATTCCCTTATCGAGATAACTCTTTTTTAACTCTGATCTACCTTTGTTTTTTTAGTGTTTCTTCTAATACCTGTTATCTACAGGAGGTTTCTTCCACAAGATTTTGATACTACCCTTGCTTTTGTTAATCATGAACGGAAACAAAAAACAGAGGTTTGTCTTCAAAATTGTTCAGCCATCAATTGGTCATGGTTATAACAAAGATGAATGTTGCCTATTGAAATGGCCTAGGATTTGTTGGATTTTCTTTGCCTTGTCCACACTAATGCATTGTCATGCATGAATGATGATGATGTTAATTAATATTAACATAACAAATTAAATAGCATATTTTCAAATACATGGTTGGGTTCTCCATATGAGTTCATTCCCGTGTAATGTATTTTGATTGAAACCTTGCAGACTTTGCAGGCACCAACTGTATTCTATATCGATGTAGTAACATCTAAATGTGTCCTTTCCCTGTGCCTTTTTTTTTTTTTTTTTGCCCTTCAAATCACTTTCTTTGCCTTTAACCAATCTTAATATAATATTTTTGTTATTGTACCGTAGGAGAATTTGTTGGGGTCAGATTGGAAAAATGTTAAAGGACAAGCATCAACAACCGGGAGTGGTAGCAAATTGCCTTCACGGAAGCAATTCATGGAGTCAACCAGCTTGAGTGAATCTAGAAGTACCGAGGCATCCACTGCTGTGTCACTAGATGATCTTGTTGTTGATTCTGCATTCGTTCCTTCCACTTCAAGAGCAGTAGAGGTGAGCTTTAATTAACTTGCAGTTGCTGCCCCATTGTTTGCCGAATTCTGAAATGTGGTTAAATTGATTGATTTGAAACTTGATTTTCATGTGTAAAATTGGAGATTAGTGAACTTTGTGTCTTTGTTCTAAATTAGTTCCCATTGATCCATTGTTTTTACCAGACAATTGATTATGCAAGGCATCCATCAACGGCATCTTCTACTTTGGTAGAATTAACCACTCGTCTCGATTTTTTCAAGGAAAGACGATCTCAACTAATGGAACAACTCCACAACCTTGATCTAAATTATGGCACTACATCTTCTCAAGATTTCATTTATCGACCATCTTCTCCACCATGGAATTAGCCAAAGGTGATGACTCAAGAAGAAGAATGTCAATCGCTTTGTTGTAAATCCTTCCATATTACGTATAGTTGTTTCTCTATGTAGATCTGCATACTCCAATTATTGTTGGTTTTCATTTAAAGTTTATTATTAGGTAGCGAAAATGAGGTTTGGTTACTAACATTATTGACCTGTTTTTTTAGCTCCTTTTTGGTATGTAATTTCTTGGGTCATTGTAAACAAAGCAAAATGTCATGTTGTGTATTTTGTTAATAGTAGACTGGGGGAATCAGCGACCCAAAGATGTAACATTTTTTAGTCTCGCCACAATAATTTGTTTTATGTAGATCTACAGGATTCAAAGTGTGTGTTTGAAGGTAGTTTCATTGATTTGATGTCGTCTCCAATGAAACGGACACTTTCAAAGTTGATTTCTGACATTTGAAGTCTCATGTCTTTTGATTATAGCCTATTTTGTTAATACGGGAAACCTTTGCAGTAAACTCTAGGATTCTGCAGTCACCTAGACTTGTAACTACGGATCTTGAATATTTACAAATGAGCTTTATCCTTTACCGTTTAGGCTACCCTCTGGGGCCATAGTTTATTTTATTTTACTGGTAAGTGAAATGTGATATGTAACGGAAGAATTTGAACTTATAATGGCTGACATTCAAGACATGTATCATTAAATATAAGCTCTCGTATGGATTTCTTATGTGTGCAAAATTTGTCTTCATTGTTTTTCATGATCGCGTTGAATTTCATGATTAAATTTAAAATTACCTTTTTTGTTGGAAAATATGATAAAATAAAGGGGGAAATCTAAGCCTTGCTTGAGAAAACTTGGTATCAGCAGTTGGAGTGTTATAGTTTAAACGTAACGCAAAGAAATTATATCCTCGTTAAGTGTTTTTAAAATCAAATCATACCGTCCGGTTTGAGTGATTAAGCCATAAATTAGTATATAATCCGGTTTAGCTTTATAATCTGATTTGATTTATATATAAATATTAATCTTTTTGAAATTCAGTCCAACTTGGTAAATTCATTAAACTGAAAAAATTATTTAAAACTAACAAATTGGATTTTCATAATTTTATTAAAACTTAAAAGAGGTATAATTTGTAAGATTTTAATTGAATTAATAATAATATTTGTAATTAGTTTTTTTTATCTATGTAATAAAATATCAATTATTTAATTAACATATTTAAAATTATGTTTTATACATTTTATATGATTTATATTTAAAAAATTAGGTAACTATTTGATATTAAAAAAATACATAATAATTTGATAGTAAATTAAACTAATCAAACTGTAAATCAATGAAATGACTAGTTTGATCACTGAGATGATTTTAAAAACATTGATCTTAATGACATTACTAATCTTGGCAACATTACAATATTAATATGAAGTTATGGTTTCTTTATATTATTAGTGTTAAAGTAATTTTAATTTCATATAAATGTAATTCAGGTTTTTCCATTTGATTTGAGCGATGAAATCTTATGTTCTTTAAATAAAATTATGCGTACTATTTTAAATATATAAATAAATATATACTGATATATGTTATTATATAATTAATTAATTTTAAATCAAAAATATAATAACACTCAATTATATAATAATACGTATAGATATATATATATATATATATATATTTAGATATTCAAAATAAATATTTATAATATTACACTTGTTGATGTATCTTTGAGTTATATCATTGGTTGATTCACTAAAGGAGCGATCATAAGGTGGCTAAACTCTGTCCAATGGTGACATCTTGCCTTTGCTGATGATGAAATTTGATTTGTTAGTATTGGGTGGTCCAGCATTCATGCAAATGCCATGGAGAAGACACGTGGTGAAATGCTAATCGGTGTTTACATTTCAGGCTTTGGAGCAGATGAGATGCCAACTCTTTAGATCTCCCTAACCTCCTCTAGTTTCAAAATTATCTTTCACGCCATAGACATTAGAGAATCAGAAATAATTGAAACTTCTCCTTGCATTATCTCTTAACCTACTTCAATGTTCAGAAATTTAACGGAGATTTACGAGACCGAGAGTGTTGTGAAACCAAATTGTTATTAGCTGTGTAGCACGGAAACGGAAACAGAGAAACGTGGAAACGCAGAAACGGAAACGTAGAAACACATTTTTTAAAAAAATATAGGAAACGGAAACGTGGGAAAACTTATAAATATAAAAAATATAAGAGTTTTTTTATAAATACTAAATTTTTTATAATAAAAATACATAAACTTGTATAATATAAAAATAATTAATTAAAAAAGAATGAAGAGAAAGAATACTATAAAATAAAATTATAGAATCTATTGTAAATTGTTCTTAAGCAAACGTATGTAGATATTTAAGAAAAAAACAACAATATACACCAATCTATATAATATGTCGGGAAAGAGATGAGTAACACATCAAAAAGTAGAGAAGAGATGAATTCAATATGGGATTTAAAGACATTTTCGGTTTAAAAATATAAAAGATATGTGTTTAATCGATTTTACGATTTTTCTTCTAAAATAAACGTGTTTATGACCCAAAAAGTTTTCTACAAGTTTTGGAGAGTTTTAGAAACGGAAACGTTTTCGAAATGTGAAAACGCATCTTATTGTAAGTTTTCGTACTACTTAGGTTATTAGACAATATAGAGTTATTTCTAATTAGAGATGGCAAAATGGAAAAGGGGAGAGAGGGATCTCAATCTCTGCCTCTATACTTGCAAAAGATATCAATCTCTGCTCCTGACTCGTCCCTGTTATGAGGATGACAAATATTTTTCTTCTTTTTTCCATAAAAAAAAACTTCTCCCCATTTCCATCCTCATGAAATTTTTTTTTTCTTATACCCTTTAAACACAACATAAATATATTAAATAATAAAATTAACTAAAATTAAAACCAACCCATTATTTCAATTATCATATATATTAACCACCTTAATATGTGAGGATATTTTTTCTCTCTTTTCCTTTTTATCAGAAAATCTCCTCCTTATTATAGTCGGAGAGAGTCGAAAATTCTAAATTTGAATCAAAATCATCATCTCTATTCCTGATAGATTTTTAGTAATTAAATATGCATATCAAATTAACCGTTTTTGTCAAGTAATCCAAATTTTTGATTGGCCATGGTCCTTCGATGACTTCTTCAGTGGAGCGTCGACTTAAGAAGTTGAGTGTACAGTACAGTATAATTGATGACACTCTTCATTTATAAAATAATGTTAGTCTATTTCAATTAGAATTTGATTACAAAAATTAATTATTTTTATTTTACTTAATTGTCAAATTGATATGTAACCCATAAACTAAGTGTATTTTCAATTGGATACTCAATGATATATCATCGTATAATTGTGTAATTTTAAATTACGAATTAAATAATACTTAATCGTATGATAACATATCATTTAATATCTAATTATGTATTTAAAATCAGATACACATAACGTTACTCTAATATATAAATATAATTTTAAATACATGCTTGTTTCAAAAAACAAAATTATATGGGAGCTTATATTACATTATTAATGGTTAATTTGGAAAAAAAAAAAATAAAAGATAGAAATTTGTATATTCCAATTCAACAAATTTTTTTTTATTAGCAACAAAATTGCATAAAATGGAAAATTTTACCACATAAATTTTAACATAAAATAAATTCATTTATCAAATTAAAAAAAAAAAAGAAACTAGGATCTAGTCCTTATTTTTTGATACAAATATATGTTTATTTATATGAATGATTCAAACCCACAATCACGGTATTAATAATAAAAATTAATTAATTTAACCTTTTTTTAATCACCATAAACAATTTTACCTCACATTTTATACATTACAATTGAAGTGAAAAAAAATTTATCAAAATTACCCTTATATACAAATGTTATTTCACTTTTTTTTTTTTTTTCGTTTCACCTGTTCATTCTTCCTACCAACTTTGCTACCTCTCATATCAAAATTGCCCTTATATACAAACATTGAAACTGTTACTATTGTCAGAAAATATAGATTTTTTGTAAAAAGGGTTTAAATTTTGAATTTTAATTAGTAAATTGATTATTTTTTTAGTTTAAATTGGTTGTTAAATCACAAATGCAACAATTTTCACCTCGCATGTGTTAAAATCCCAATGGGCGGGGCGTGTGCCTATCCTGTACCTAGCACTATTCTATGGGTAAATTGGGTGGTTGGTTAGACGCTTAGGGGGCGAATTGATATTTGTTAGACTTCATCTAGAACGGTTCGTAGGACTATTTATAATACTGTTCATGGGGGTATTATTCACAATACTGTTTATAATAAGTTTTTTTTTTTTAATTTTATTTGACTTTTATTTTAAACAATAAAAATAAAAAGAGGGAAAAAGAAAAGACAGAACGTTGCCGTTTCGATAAATCGCCGCCTGAAAGTGAGCCAAAGAAAATGAGAGGAAAACACATTGACATCCCACTCCTCATCCCCGATTGGCCAGACCCACTTTTACCAAATCCCAAAGCCACACCACCCCTCCCTTCTCTCTCTCCAGACAAACCCTAACAATCTCCCTGCCTTTTCTCCGATTCACCTACCGACGATGATCTGATTCCAAATCTCCCTAGATCTGATTCCCTCGGTCTGTTCCTCTTACCTCAACTTCTATTTTCAGCGTTATTTATTTATTGTATTTTTTCTCGATTTCTGTAATTTAATTGATTTTATTTTATTTTTTTGTGCGTTTTCGTTTACGTTGCTTTAGTGGATCGGATTTTGTTTTGCTGTTGACTTTTTCCTTTGATTTTTATTTTTTATTTTTTTAAATTTTGTTTGCTCGGTTTCGTAGAAACTCTAGGTGTTTTTTGGGGGTATGGAGATTGACGTAAGGCGGTAATCGAAATAACCGAGGATTATCGGTTATTTTTATTTATGTTTGTCTTGAAATTATGATGGATTGATTTTGATTTTATGAACTGGAAAATTTAATGGACCTTATATGTGGGTCTAATTATGTCTTTAATGGTGATTGGTGGAAGATAATTTTGTATTGTTTGATTTTTTTTCGTTTGTGTACGTTATTTAATTTCTTAGGTTTTCTTGCTTTCGATCCTGGAAACTAAAAGTTGTTTAGGAGTCTTTCTGATGTTGATGTTGTGCAGATTTAATGTAATTTGAAGTTGGCCGAATATATTTGATGGATGATGATAGTGCAGATGGATAAAATGTCTGCTCCTTCGTCAAGGGAGCTTGTGCAGCGTCTTTATGAAAAGGTATCATTTGTTTTATTCTCACATTCCTCTTCAATTCAACTATGACTTATTACATCTTAATAATAATGACATTAGTAGTATGTCATTAGATTTTGTTAAAATTATGCTTTGGATGGACCTCTATATCCAGTCCTCCCTCTCTCATATTTGTATCTGCAGAACATTTTTCTATGAATGCATGGTGTGCAACATTTGATTTTTTTTTGTTTGTATACAGAACATTGAGTTGGAAAATAAGCGGCGAAAGTCAGCCCAGGCACGTGTTCCTTCAGATCCCAATGCCTGGCAACAGATGCGTGAGAATTATGAAACAATAATTCTTGAGGACTATGCTTTTTCTGAGCAGCACAATATCGAATTTGCATTATGGCAGTTACATTACAAACGGATTGAGGAACTGAGAGCACATTATAGTGCTGCTATATCTGCCACTAGCTCAAACACATCTCTGGGTGTGAAAGTACCTGCACGACCTGATCGAGTTCCAAAGATTAGACTGCAGTTCAAAACCTTTCTTGCGGAGGCAACTGGTTTTTATCATGAACTTATATTGAAGATAAGAGCAAAGTATGGGCTTCCTTTGGGGTATTTTTCCGAGGATTCTGAGAATCGAATTACCATGGACAAAGATGGGAAGAAACATGCTGAGTTGAAGAAAGGTTTGGTATCTTGTCATCGCTGTCTGATATACTTGGGTGACCTTGCAAGGTACAAAGGATTATATGGGGAGGGTGATTCCAAATCTCGCGAATATGCAGCAGCTTTGAGTTACTATTTGCAATCTGCATCTCTGGTACCCTCAAGTGGGAACCCCCATCATCAGGTTTGGCTTTCTTTTTCAATATGATTTTTTGAAATTTAAGTTCTATTGTCATATGTTTTTCTTGTATGATCTAGATTTGTCATATTTATCTGTGCTGATTTTATTTTTTTTTTGGTGGTATACTCCAGCTTGCTATATTGGCCTCTTATTCAGGTGATGAATTGACTGTTGTCTATCGTTATTTTCGGAGTTTGGCTGTTGATACACCCTGTACAACTGCAAGGGATAACTTGATTGTATTATTTGAGAAGGTATTTTCTTCATTAACCAGATAATAAAGTTAAATGGTGTGAAGTCAATGTGTTTTCTTTTTCACTTATTCTGTTTGCATAGGTGGGTAAAGATATGTATATGATATTGTTTTCTTGATGTGGCTTTTCTGGAGGAAGCGTAATGGAATATTTACATAATTTTCTGTGTATTCTTCTAGATGTGTCATTGTCCCTGTATCTTGATTGTATTTGGAGTTTTGAAAGTGGTGTAGATTATTACTGTTTTATCATTTATGTCATCTGTCATATCTCTCATCATGACTGTTGGTGTATCTTGACTTAATATCTTAGGGTTAAGTAAGGTTGATTGCTCAGTATCTCTTTTGTAACAATGCTCCGATAACTCTTTGCAAGATTTTATATAATAGTGCATTTGCTGACTTGCAAAATGTTTAACAAACATCAATCCTCTTTTTGAGTTCATGATATCAATACTTTTTGGACAAGCAAGAAAGTTTGGAGCATTAACAATATCTGAGATGGTATTCTTACATTATAGATTAATGCTGTAGTATCCGATACATTTGTCCTTGCATTGAATAAATGAACAGAATAATGATCAATATGCAGTTGGCTACGTATATATTTCATTGTTTGAATTTAAATGGCTTGAGTATTTGAGTGCATTGAGTACTATGAAACTTCATGGGTATGGTTAGTCTAGTTGTTTTGTGCAAATGTTTTGAGTTTTATTCTATATATACATATTTTGTTCTTCATTTTATTATTCTACATGGTATTATTATTTATTTGGTACCTTATTTTTGTGGCAGAACCGTCAGATTTACTCTCAGATGTTCAGGGACGTTAAGTTGTCTACTGCCAAGGAACATCGACGCAAAGGAAGAGGAAAAAGTGAAGCAAAACTTGCATCTAAAGATACTGATGTGGAGCCCATTTCTGTGAAGGAAAGTGTGCCTAGCATACAGGAGAAGCTTAAATCATTTTGCACCCGCTTTGTGCGTGTAAATGGCATTCTTTTCACTCGTACAAGGTATTTAGACTTTGGAAATCTAGATTTGTTTATATTATACAGTATTCCCTGATTTTTGATATTGTCCTTACTTGAACTTTTTCTGCTCAGTCTTGAGACATTTGCAGATGTTCTTGCTTTTGTTAGTAGTGGATTATGTGATCTTCTTTCATCTGGACCAGAGGAGGAGCTGAGCTTTGGATCAGATGCAGCTGAGAATGCTCTTTTTTTTGTTAGGCTTATCTCCATCCTTGTATTCACAGTTCATAATTTGAAGAAGGAAAGTGAAAATCAGACTTATGCAGAAATCGTACAGCGTGCCGCACTTCTTCAGAATGCTTTCACTGCAGTGTATGAGTTAATGGGGCATGTAATGAAGAGATGTACTCAGCTGAGGGATCCATCTTCAAGTATTCTGTTACCTGGTGTTCTGGTCTTTGTTGAGTGGTTGGCTTGCTGTCCAGAGATTGCTTTAGGCAGTGATGATGATGAGAAGCAGGCAACTGTCCGAACACATTTTTGGAATCAGTGCATATCCTTCCTGAATAAGATGCTGTCACTTGGGCCAATGTCCATGGATGATGATGAAGACATGACTTGTTTTTTCAACATGAGCAGGTATGATGAAGGGGAAACTGAAAACCGACTGGCATTGTGGGAGGACTTTGAGTTGAGAGGATTCTTACCTCTTCTTCCTGCACAGACTATCTTGGATTTTTCACGGAAACGCTCCTTTGGAGGTGATGGCAATAAGGAAAGGAAAGCTCGTATGAAAAGGATTCTAGCTGCTGGGAAGGCTTTGGCAACCGTAGTTACCATTGACCAAAAGACAGTATTTTTTGATTCAAGGGCGAAGAAATTTGTTATTGGTGTTGAGCCTTTGGATGATGTAACGTTCAGCTCCTACACAAACATGTCCAAATCAAATGATATAATAGGAGAAAATCAAACTGAGAAAAAGATGAATTTGGGTGTTGTGCATGTGAACCCACAGCTTTACGTGGATGGGGAGGAGGATGAAGTGATTGTTTTTAAGCCAGTAGTGACAGAGAAGAGAGCTGATGTGATTGGCTCAAACCAGATGACCTTTGATGGCTTGAAGCCTGGTCATAGTGCATCCGCTGGTGACCTGCAATTGTACAGTGGTCCTGTTTCGGCTCCTATAGCTAACCTTTGTCAGCCAGCTATTACTCTTGATAATAGTTCACAAGATCCTGTATCTGTTGCTAGTATCCTACCTCAGCAGTGCCAGCCATTTCAATTGCATACTTCAAACCGTTTAATGGAAGAAGAGGCTTCTCTTGATAATAGCTTTAAAGGTTTGAGGGTCACAGAAAATGGGCATGTCTTGAAACATGATTTGCAGGAAAATATGGGTGTTTCGCTTCCAGCGGTAGGGCTGGTTCCAATTCAACAATCTGTTAATGCTAGTTCTAGTAGTTTGTTCTACAGTCATTTGAAAGGGCCAGAAGCTATGATTCCACCCAAGATTGATGCAGTTGCATCTTCTGGAGTGGCTTTTGACAGTTTGGCTGTAAAAGCTTCATCAGCTTTGCCAGCAGGCCAGAGGAAAAATCCAGTTAGCCGCCCAGTTCGGTATCTTGGACCTCCACCTGGCTTCAGTCCTGTTCCAACCAAACAAGTGACTCTACCAACTCTAGGTTCAGACTTGACCAGTGAGAATCCTCTAATGGATGATTACAGCTGGTTGGATGGATATCAGTTGCCATCTTCAACAGGAGGCCTTAGTTCCATCAATTATCCATTGCATGCAAACCCTCAGTATATTGGTAACAGTAATGGTATGACTGGGACAGTCAGCTTTCCTTTTCCTGGAAAACAATCTCCAGCAATGCAGTTCCAGGTTGAAAAGCAGAAGGGTTGGCAGGATTTCCAGACTCTTGAGCATCTAAAATTACAGAATGATCAGCAGCTGCAGCAACAGCAGCAACAACTCGTTAATGGAAACCAGCGGTTTGCTCTGCCTGAGCAATATCATGGACAGTCTATCTGGGCCAGTCGTTATTTTGTGTGATATCAGTTGAAATCATAGCTGGTAAGATGTCAGCTAATACTGATCTGGCTTTGAATTACTTATTTTCTTTTTAATATAATTAAAAAATACAACTTTTAACTTTTATAAGTTTCTCTATTCTAATTTATATATTTTGTTGTTCTTGAAGTTATTGAGAATGATTCTGGTTGAAGTAGCTGCATTCTTTTGCTACCATGTTCAAACTCCAACTTTGAGGTCTTCTCAGTGTTGAATTTTATTTTGTTGGAGCATTGGTGGCCTTGCCTTTTTGCGGGCACTTGCTACTACAGAAGTGAGTATTTAGTACTTCGTTAATGAATAAATGTGTTCATCAGTGTGCATGAGTTCATGCATATGCTTTAAACGTAATTGCATACCTTTGTTCCAGTTATGACTCGTGAATTTATGTAAATCAAGAGCCTTTACATTTATCAGAGTTTTTTTCCATTGGAAAATATGGAAGATGTAGAAGTAATATGATTTCTCTTGTCATTTTCTGTCTTCACTGGGGGGCTTTTGGCCTAGGCTCAAGACTGGGTGAATTCTTTTTGTGCTTTAGATCTTCGTATTGTAGGTATGATATCTAAAGAGGACTAACTACTCACCTTTTACATTTTCTCTTGATAAAAAATCCACACACAAAATGTTGTCTTAATTTTGTACCTAAAGATAGAAGTTAGAGCTACAAAACAATCTTTCAAATTTTAATGCATTGAAAACAGTAATTATTTTTCTTTCTTTTCTTTCCATTTGCTTATAACCAATCAGCATGTCAGATATGTTAGGCTTTTTTCTTTGTTTAGTGACCCTTATATTCACATTCTGTATCTAGTTTCATAATCACATATGTTTTGCTTGATGTCTTTTGATACAGTTTCACTGAGCTCTTTTGGCTGGGGAAGAGAAATATTGAAACATCTTCTGGTGAGAAGTTTGTAAGAAGTAATGAAGGCCTTAGGGGGTTACGAGGGTGGAGAATAGAATGTGTCAATATGATCATTATTGGTTTTGAAGCTTGTCTCAAGGAGTGGTTAAAAATAAGATGGGTCTATTCACTATGCTTCTTAACTTTTGTAATGGTCACCATGTTGGAGTTGCGACTACCAGCAACCAATTATATAATAATGCAATGCATTTGACCAGTTATATGAAAGACTATAGCATCAGGGGTCATGTACTTATTAGGAAGGCTTGGCTCACAGGTATGTTTGGTTGGGTATCTGAACTTGGATGGTTCGGTGGGGTTTGTGATTGAAGAAGAGCAGAACATATATCATATTTAATATGTTGATAACAAATGTTATGTTACATTTTTATGCTATCATCTTGCTTGCGTATTGTAATTGAGGCAGAAGGCTGAGTAGCCGCTATCACCTTCTTTAGCTTAAATAAGCATGTGAATTGACACTAGCTGTGTTAATGGTGAAACTATGCTGATGTCTAGAGTTTTCATTTATATCTTTTTCATTACTGTTATTGTTTGATGATTTATATTAGTGCGCTTATCATTTGCCACTGAATCTTGTATGATTGTATTTAGGATTGGATTTAAGTCAAACTCCAAACTCAAACTCAAACTCGCTTCAATGGAGTCAAGTTGGAGTTTGAGCTAGAACTTGTTTCAAAAATGTTTGAGCTAGATTTGTTTGAAAGAAGTTGAGTTTAAGTTCAATTTGAGTTTGAGCTTTCGGTTTAATACTAAAATAATATTGTTTTAATGTATATTAGTCAAAACAATATCGTTTTAATTGATTTGTATCGAATTTTTAAGCTCATTATTACCTTTTTTTTTTTTTTTTTAATAGTGTGAATTTTTATGTGCAAAACAAGGAAAAGGTTGTTGCATTGTTGATTTCTCCTTTTTATTGTTTACATTGTAGAGATTAATGGAGGTGTCATGAATATGGATTTAAAGGTCTTCGATTTTAGGGTTTATTTGAGATTTAGATTAAGTTGCATGGTTTGTTGTTAAGTTGTAGGATTGGTATTATGATTAAAGACAATGTAATTGAGCAAAAAAATCGTTCATCTTCTTTGTTTTTTCCAGTATGCGTTATTCGCAAACTAGTATGCGCATCACGAATGTTGAGAACAAATGAAGGTGGGTTGAAATAATAATTCAACCAAGTCATGAATTTATTCCAAGCACCAGACCGACTCCAGTGGATGCAGCGAGCAATAATTCGACACAGGAATTTCAACAAAGTCATGAATTCAATTAACATTCACAGCCTAACAAAATTTCAGAAAAATCATCCAACAGCCAAGGGGGATAACCATCCTACTTACCTGCTTTTTCCGACAGGACTCGGGCAGCCTTAAGCTGCTTCTTTTTCTTCTTCTCGTGCTGCCGCGGTGGCCCTTTTCTTGGCTGCCATTGGTTGCTTTTATCTCCCTTTCTTATTTTCTTTTCGGAGTCCAGCAACCAGATGAGTGCAGGGAGTTTTGGCAGCTGGTTTCTTCCTCGTCTTCAAGGTTCTTGGCTGCCAAAATTCTTCTCAAGACTGCCAGAAGTCCAGTCCTTCTTCACCGACTATTTCTTCTTCCACAACTCTCTCTCTCCTCACTAATCAAAGTGGCGAAAGTCCCTTCAATTTTGGTGGGAGGCTTCTCATATAGGCAGACCATTTTTAACGAAACTAAGACTCATCATGGAGTCTTCAGTAAAATTAAATAAATAATAATCCACCAATTGGGCTTTGCATCCATGGGCCGATGATTAGGCCCAAAACAATGTCTCACGCTTGTTTTTAGTTCAATCGGAATTCCATGTTTTATTTTGGCCAAAATTTGATTTGAATCTAACTCGGCTCTAAATTAAAATTTGGGAAAGAAGAATGACTCTAAAACTTGCTTGAGAGTATTACACATGTTTACAAATTTTGGCACGTGACCGATGATTATCTTTTGTCTGAAGGGGTAAGTTGATTTTTGCATAAACAGTTACGTATTGGATTGACAATTAAATCACTATAATTGGAAGTTGTTATAAATAACTGAAAATTAAGCCATAGAAAATGAGATTATGTTATATTGCTTACATGCATTGTTATGTGATTTTGTCTCTCGTAAAACCATCTCTTATTAATTCAACAAACACAATTATTGATAACCCTTAAACATTCATAACTGGTGTATTGAATGATTCAGTATTTGTCATGATTCACGTCATAAATGTGCCCTTACCTGTCACTTGAAGCCAGTATATAGTTCAAGATTCACATCATAAATTACTTTTTATTAAACACGTCAATTAAATTAGATCGAGTCAAATAAAAGTTAGACTTTAAGCCTAAAAATAAAACATGCCCAATACTTTAATGTGTCGGATTTAGTCTATGAATCTTTTGAGCCAAACTATAAGTCTAGCTGTTAAACCCATAGACCAGCCCGATCCAACCCTATTATTATTTAAATATTAAAAAAATAAAAAAAAATTAAATAGCAATTGACTTATGCAGCAAACAAAAGCCAATTGCCTTCTGCAATTTTGTCTGCTACAGAAGTCAGAACGGCTTCTATCACACAGGCAGAAGCCGTTTTTTTATTTATTTATTTTTCCTCATATACAAACAACCCAAATATTCTTTTATGTTCAAATTTTCTCTATTTTCTAATTTTATTTACAAATCTTTATATCTCAATTCTTTAATTATATTTTTAATTATATTTTCTCTCATCAACTCTTTTTCAAAAACTATCTAAATTCACAAACAATAATTTTCTATATTTATAATTTCGTTTTTATTACAAAATAATTAGAATAAAATATTCTGCATCACAAATGAAATATTATAAATAAAATATTCAGAGTACTGTCTTTGATTTTAATAATTAAAAAATAATTTACATTTAAAATTTTAATTATTTTTTAAAATTTATTTAAATAAATCAAGTCAACCCTATATGTATAAAGTCAAACTTTGAGCCTTAAAAATTTTATTGCTCAACCGGACTTAAAAGCCCATCATTATACAGGTCTAAGAGCCGACCCATGGACACCTCTACCTCATTGAATTTCAAAATCAGACATTCTATAGGCTTTAGTCACTTTCCAGTATAAGTCAACTAGTACCTTTGTTGTTTTGTATTTGACTTGTAGGTTGGCCTTCAGGTGATGACAATAGCAACGGTAGTGCACCTGCGAGAAAACATGTGACCACAATTATATCACCAATACCATTATGGCAAATTATGGTAACCGAAACTACCCTTTTTAGCATCAGGTTAAACCCTGAACTGTTATCCAAGTAAAGAATGTCTTGGAAATTTGACCGACAGGTATATATATACAAGGCAAAACAAAGAAGGTAAAAAAAAAAGGTCGTCAAAGCAGCTTTTGTCGAAATTTACTAGCTCGTGAAAAAAGAAACACTCAACAAGAGGCAGCCACATGGAAAATTTATAGCAATGGAAGACTGAATATAATCTGACCTCGCGTGCACCCACTTGGACTAACCCTTCTGATTCATAGCGGCAGCAGCGCAGTGATGCCCACAACGTTGCCAAAGCCGACTCTTGAAAGGTAGCTTGAGTAAGTATTTTTAAAACTAGATCGAATTGATTAATTAAACTATGAATTAAATTATAATTCGGTCTGATTTTATAATCAGATTCGATTTATATATAAATATTAATTTATTTGAAATTTAATCAAATTCGGTATAACCTTTGAACAAAAAAACTATTTAAAACCAATAATTTGTAAATGAATTTTTCATTATCTATGTGATAGAATGTCAAATGTTTAATTAACATATTGAAACTATATTTTATATGTGTCACATCTTTTATACTTAAAAAATGTGATACATATTTAATATTATTTAAAAAATACATAATAATTTGACAATAAATTATTAAACTAGTTGGTTGTCCTATTAAACCAGTTGAACCGTAAACCAATGAATTGATCGGTTCAATCACCAGACTAATTTTAAAAATATTAATTTGAATGACAAAAGAGGATATTTTATATATAAAAGAACATAAGTTTAAGTTTCCTTTGACTACATAACTCTTAATTTACCTGATTAAGTGATTGTATGGTTGGTTATTGGATTCAAAATTTATCCTATTCAGTATAATTAATTTTAATTCAATGAGATGGTCTAGTTGAGGGGGGTTTCTCATTTAAATTTTTTTTAAAAAATAATTACCAAAGCTGGGCTTTGATTTTGATTTAATCACAGCGAATGCCAATGTGAATTTTCTTTCTTGGTGAAGGAAAAATGTTATTCTCTCTCTAGCTGTGTTAAAAGAGGACGTAAAGGTCTTAAAAAGAAGAGCAGGCCACAGCAGTGAAAGAGAGTTGAAGCTTCTGCTAAGATCGTCACGTCCCAAAGCTTCCTTTTGACTAAATTTTGGGCTACTGTGTCGACTTTAACAATCCATGGCCTGATAAATGGATCTTCGATTCTTCCACACAGGGAAGCTCTGTGTTTTCTTTTGATGGTGGGGTCAAAATAATGGGCATGGCACAGCAACCAAAAAAAACATGGACTCAATATTAATTGTGATTGTTAGTGACAAACTGGACTCAATATATCTAGGAGAGAATTTTTTTTCTATACAGCATTATTTTATAGTGCAGATCTGCACTTCTTTTCTCCCATCATAAATTTGGAGTTAATTTATTGCATCTAAGACATTGATAACGATAGATCTCTTCAAGGATTGTCGAAAATTCTACCCTGTGATATCATCAAACACCACCCTAAAAATACCTCTTATATATAGAAGTTTTGTTTTCTATAATTGGCCAAATGACTATTTCTCACCCAAGGTATGATGTAATGACAAGTTTCCACCTTTTAACTATGGAAACATCAAATACCCACCCATGGCTGGTTAAATTTAACAGAACCCTAACGCTTGAAAATTTTATCTCTTTTTGCCCCCCTAAACTTTAAAAACTAAAATTTTCCCTCAACCTAAATTTAAAAAAATGGCAGTTTCACCCTAGGGTTGGTTTTGAAATCTCCGGCGACCTCTCCGGCTCCATTGCCAATGGCCTCTCCCTCCCGAGACATCCTCTTCTTCTGGTAATCTCTTTCCTCCCATTTGGAGGGTCGATCAACGTCAGAGACGCCTTGGGAGACGAAGAACTTCGTCGGGGAAGACGAAGTTCTTTGTCTTCCCAGACGAAGATGAAGGCCTGGGAAGACGACCGTCTTCCCATACGAAGACGATGACTTCGTCTTCGTCTGGGAAGACGAAGAACTTCGTCTCCCAAGGCATCTCCGACGCCGATCTGCCCTCCAAATGGGAGGAAAGAGATCGCCAGAAGGAGAGGATTTCTCGGGAGGGAGAAACCGTCGGCAATGGCGCCAGAGAGGTCACCGGAGATTTCAAAACCAAACCCTAGGGTGAAATTGCCATTTTTTAAAACTTAGGCTGGGGGAAAATTTTAGTTTTCAAAGTTTAGGGGGGTAAAAATGGATTATATTTTAGTTTATTTTTTAATAGGCCAAATGACTATTTCCCACCAAAGGTTTGATGATTTCTCAAGTTTTCACCCTTTAACTATGGAAACACCAAACACCCACCCATGGCCGGTTAGATTTAACAAAACTCTAACGGTGGTAAATTTAATCTCATTTCCCCCCCCCTAAAAGTTTAAAAACTAACATTTTTCCCTAAGCTAAGTTTGAAAATATCGCATTTCCCCCCCTAGGGTTTGAAAATATTGCATTTCCCCCCTAGGGTTTATCTCTCCGACGCCATCACCGGTCATCTTCCCCTCCCAACGGTTTCTCTTCTACCGACGGCCGCCCTAAACTCTTGTACTACTCATCCGACGCAGAGATAAGTCGTCTGGGAAGACGATCGTCTTCCCAGACGACTTATCTGACGACGACGATCGCAGTTTTCTTCATCGTAGTTGGAAGACGAAGACGAAGATTAAGCCTGATCGCAGTTGGAAGATGAAGACGATGACGACTGGGAAGACGAAGTTCTTCGTCTTCCACGGCTTCTCCGACTCCGATGGGGGGTCCAAATGGGAGGAAAGAGATCGCCGGAAGGAGAGGATGCTTCGGGAGGGAGAGACCATTAGCAATGGAGCTGGAGATATCACCGAAGATTTCAAAAAGAAACTCTAGGGTGAAACTGCGATTTTTTAAAACTTAGGCTGGGGGAAAATTTTAGTTTTTAAAGTTTAGGGGGGCAAAATAGATTCTATTTAAGTTTATTTTTAATATTATAAAGAAAATGATTATTTTACCCTTGCCACCGTTAGGGTTTTGTTAAATTTTACCGGCCATGGGTGGGTGTTTAGTGTTTCTATAGTTAAATGGTGGAAACTTAAGAAAACATCAAACCTTAGGTGGGAAATACTCATTTGGCCTTTTTAATATTATACATAAAATGACAATTTTACCCTTACCACCATTATTTTTAACTGGTCATGGGTGGGTATTTGGTGTTTCCATAGTTAAAGGGTGGAAACTTGTCATTACAGCATACCTTGGGTGGGAAATAGTCATTTGGCCTCTATAATTTTGTACAACTTGATATAATTGTATCTAATTTAGTGATTTTGAAACAAGATAAATAGTAAATAATAATATCATTCAATCATATATTATTACTTTAATTTGTATAGATAAAATACACATAATTTTATTCAATTTTATAGAGAATTCGATAATCAGAAAGGATTATCTTATAATCTCATAAAATGCTTAATAAACTTTTGACACTTATCAATTTCACACAGGTGTTTGATCGCTGAAATAAATCATGTATCTTTGTGAAGAAATTAATTTACTCCAATAAATCTAATATATAAGCATCTATAAGCAAGCCTAGGGACATGATCTTTAGAGATGACTTCAACTTGCAAAATCGGTGTTGGGTTTGGTGTTCTAGAGTCAATCCCCAGGGTAATACAAGATCATTAATAAGTCATATTCATAATTTCTTGTGACATTTTTTGTCATGAAAACATATGCTTATGTTAAAACAAATGTCCTTATAATGGTTTAACCGTGACGAGGGAATCAATCCATGACACTTGATTATGAAAATTCTATGTGTACAATAGATGGTTATTCTTAAAATATTTGTACCTTAAATATTATCACAACCAAAGGCACATAATAGTGATAAAGTTATTATAGTATTGAATAATATCATCGAAAGATGATGATAGTTCTCATATGTCAAAATTATTTATTAACAATTTGGTGCAACACATGAGTGAACATTGTAGATATGTTCACCAGACTAATCTGCCAAGAGGATTCTATATGAATGGTTGATCCAACATCTATGAAATATGTCATCTTAGTAAACAGAAGTACATGAGATCCTTAGAGTTAAGATCACTGGATTATCTTGTCTAAAGATCGGTATAGGTTAACATCAGCTCAAGGTAGTCCGATCAAAAGATTACCAAAAAGGTGGTGTTTGGCCATGTGGTGATCTGTATGAAGGCTATGGTAAATTAATAGAAGATTTGTCACTCTTGAGTATAAAAGTTGATATCTCGATTAGGGCTCCTGATAAATGGCAACAATCAATTAAACTTATGGTCACAGTAGGATTGAGTTAATACTCGATTCGATATTTTTCTGTCTATTGATAGAACTTAAACTATAAAATTGAGGATCCCTTAGAGAGACACTTTATCTATACCTCGACTATGAAAAGATATCATAAGACGAAAAAATTAAATTATATGAGTAACTATATCATTGACAGGTTATGAAATCATATGTTGACCTTTTACTAATCAAGTGGTCATAATGTCTTGTTAAAGGTCAATTTTGATAAGTGTTTAAAAGGATGTCGAGTCGAAAGTCTTATACGAATCTAATCACTATCAACTTAATAAAGAGTCCATAGGTCACATATAAAAGAAACTCTAAAAGTGTAGGCTTTTCCAAGTCAAATATGAGTTGAATTTGGTCTAGATTTCAAATAAAAGGTTTCGAGTTTCGAAAAAGTCTTTAAACCCGAGAGTATATTTTATGGTACTTAAATATTAAAGTAAAATAATCTTAAAGGTTAAGGTTGTTTGTGAGAAAGTATAGGGTTGGATTTATCCAATTGGATAAATCTAAGCCCAACCCAATTGATTCCATGCATTGATTGTGTAGTTGGATACGAATTTGGTTGATCCTTATCCAAGCCTACAAAATTGGTAATTGCCAAAATCACAAAATAAGAAATTAAAGGGATCGTCTATACATTGTAAAATGTATGGGTGACACAATGCAAAGCCTACCCTAGACTTGTGCAAAGCCCAAACATGTATAAGGCAAGGATTACCCAAGCAAAGTGCAATACCTAGGTAGGATAATGGCCAAGACTGCCCAGTCTCATTGTAAGGATAGAGAGGTCCATGAACAAAAGTTGAAAATCACACTCATGATTTTTCACATGAAACCATGGGTGGACTTTATAAATGTGTGTGTGTGTGTGTGTACGCAAACTTTCCTACATGAAGAATTGACATGCACATTCATCTTTTATTTTGGGTTGCCCTAGTCGTCAAAAGCAAAAGAGAGAAAGTCCTTAGTTTCTCTCAATTAAAATACCACAATTGTGCTCAAGTTCTAGCAAACTTTGAGCACAATTGTGATCTCCACTCCCATTCGTACTCTGAATGGATACTAAGGAGCAGAGTTACACTTAGTTCTAAGAGCGACTTAGTAACCTCTGGTTATCAACGAAAGACAAAGGAGTTGCCTATATAGGTATAAGGGTAAAACACCTTATGCGTGTTATTTGCATGTTTATGAATTAATTGTCCTATGAAAGCACTCTACAAGGGGTTTTTGCAATATGATTGACTGTTAATTAAAATTTTTAATCGTTATTCTGTTGTCCAAAAGCTACAAATTTCCCACAATTAGGTCTTCCCCTCGCGCCCCCCCCCCCCCCCCCCCACCTTGAACGATAAAAAGATTCCTTAATAAATATAAGAATGGGGATCGAGATGAAGATAACTAAAATCCTCGTAATTGAGAACGAGAATAAATATATTCTTGACTCGTCTCTTCTCCTTAATATTTTCTAAACCCTTAGATATTAAATTACTCTTAAAAATTTTGAATTATTGACACCTAGTTGCCCTTAATACTTTATTATTTTTCTAGCGAAGATGAAGAGAGAGAGAGTGGAGAATTTTCCTCATAGGGTAAGGGCAAAAGATAGGATAATAATGCATTTTTTAGTCATAGTCAAATCATCATTCATCTTGCTAAGAATCCAGTGTTTCATATAAAATCAAAGCATTCTCAGTTAAAATATCATTATATTTGCAAATTGGTAAATAACATAATATTGTTATTGAATAAGATTTCTAGATCAAAGAACCTGGCAACCATGTTGACCAAGATTGCTATCACCAATAAGCTGTAATTATACATTACCTTAGTTGGCCTCCATGGTTAGTTATGTAAACGCACCACACTAACTAGAAAAGATACAAAATATAAAGTCTGATTATGCCTAAAAGATATCTTTATAAGGTTGGTCGGGAGTTATTGTAAGATGTAGCCCCACAATCAAAGGTTATTATTAGTCAAATCTCATAAATCCTTTTACATTATATATGATTGATTTGGATTTTCAATTCCTTTTCACTTGATCCGTTTTCTAATATACGTATTTATATGTATATGGACATATATAATGTATGGGCAATACCAAATAAACCACCTCAAAAACATTATAATATAACTTCTTTATAATTAAAGGAATATTTAACCATTCAAGTTGTAACTTGTTAGTTAATTAATCTTGTGTCCTTAGACGGGATAAAGAAGATACATGGACTTATGGATGATGTAGGTTTTTTTTTTTTTTTGATAAAGAAGAATATTTATGTGAGCTAGAATATCTCTTTAAGTTCAATCATATCAAACAAGTAAATCTTAGAATTCAATTGTTAGTTCCACAACCACTTTTTACAAATAAGTCATGACGTTGATCTGTATACGTGGGCTTCAAACTTATGTTCTCATCCTTAGAGACCCCAGTTTTGTCACTCAAACTTCGTAGGAAGCATGAAGAGTAGTCTTTGCAAATCTATGAATGGCTGCAGTTCTGGAGATGTAGACTGTTTCAGTTCAGTTCATATATTGAAACTTGTTATCTGGAAATGTTAATGGGACATTCCCGAGGTTTCGGGCCTGTTATATTTTAACCTTCAGAAACTGACATTACATCAGGCTAATTTCAGGTCACTCGGGCTTATCAAAAAACAAGTAACAGTAACATCGAGAGATCAGAAGAGAGGAGAAGACCAAGCACTACACACCCTTCAGGCCATCACAGTTCACAGAGGCCGGCATGCAATCTTTTGTGAAACTGGAAGACAAAATAAAGTAAACCACAGAGAATAAAGAAAAAGTCACATAAAACAAAACCAAACTACAACAACAGCAGCTAAAAAACTCAACATTAACCAAAAAGGACATGTTTTTTAGTAAGGAGAACGAGAAGGCGGACCCCAATGCATGACATTGGGAGACATCTGACAATTGAGTGGTGTAGGGCTAGTGACAGCCACACCGTACACCGGCATAGACTTCCCCGCGCTCGAAGAAGGCTCGTTCGGTTTAATCTCCTGATGGTGTTGTTGATGGTGATAGTTTTGTTCAGTTTCATCAGAAGCAGGCAAACTATGAAAAGAAGGATTGGAGAACGTGGCTGCAACCACCACCACTTGACTTGCCGCCGTCACTTTCCCCGCCACTAACCCTCCGAACACCTGCCCTCGCGCCCCTGCAAGAGTTACACCGAAACAACAAGAAGGCGAAGAAGAAGCAGCACCACCAGTACTCAGAGAAGGCGTTAAATAAGAGCCCGAGAGTGAAAGAAGATTAAAGGGTCCATGTAAAGAGAGTGAAGGAGCATGCGAAATGGGTTGACAGAGAGTGACATTAGAGACAGAACCCGAAGCGCTCATTATCGAAATACCAGCGAGGTTTCTTCTGGCGAAGTTGATGATATGATCAATAACATCCGCCCCAGCGGATATCTCGAGGATGACTGGTTTCACGGATGAGTCAGTATCTTTGGTGATGACAATGGGGGGTTTGGGCTTGTTCTTGGAGCCGGGAGGTCTTCCTCGAGGTCTTCTTGGGGTGTTATCGGAAGGGGTTTGAATAATCTGCTGGTGGTGGTCAATATGAGTCATCTTGGTGGCGGCGGTGGTGTTGTGAATGGTTTTGGTTTTGGAGGAAGAATCGGAGGTTGGGGGATGAGGGGAGGTGTGGTCGGAGGAGTCATCGGAGGAGGAGTGGGGTTGGGAGAGAGAGATAGCTGCTCGGGAGTAGTCAGCCATGGGAGAGCGGAAAGTTTGAAAGAGAGAGGAGGGAGAAGGGTCGAGAATCTGAACTGAAGAGTTGGGTAATGGGGTCTGCAGATAATGATTGACATATGCTATAATACTATTGCTTCAAAACACCTCTGAACCCTAAAAGTTCAGACGACACGCCCACTCATTTGCTTTTTGTGGGGTCCCCGTTTCCACATGAGCATCCAAAATTTGACAAATGTATTAGGACATTTGATAATTATCCAGTACAGTCAAATTATATTTATTTTTTTATTGTAAATAAATGTATATATTAACCAAAAAAAAAGGCAACCAGACAAACAAAAGAGTATACGAGAAATAATTTAAATTCGACTTAGTCACTGGAAGGATGGCATAAAACAACAAACTGATAAAGCCTATACTTCCAAGAGTTAACATGAAATTGAGAATGATAGGGCTATCCAAATATATTAATTTTAAAGGCCAAACGACTATTTCCCACCCAAGGTTTAGCGTTTTCTCAAAAGTCCCCCCTTTAACTATGGAAACACCAAACACCCACCCATGGTCAGTTAGATTTAACCAAACCCTAACGGTGGTAGGGGTAAAATCGTCATTTTAGCTATAATATTAAAAATAAACTAAAATAGAATCTATTTTGCCCCCCTAAACTTTAAAAACTGAAATTTTCCCCCCGCCTAAGTTTTAAAAAATGGCAGTTTCACCCTAGGGTTTGGTTTTGAAATCTCCGACGACCTCTCCGGCTTCGTTGCCGACGGCCGCTCCCTCCGGAAGCAACCTCTCCTTCCGACGATCTCTTTCCTCCCATTTGGAGGTCCGATCGACGCCCGGAGACGCCGTAGGAGACGAAGACTTCGTCGGGAAGACGACCGTCTTCCCAGACGAGGACGACGACATCGGCTTCGTCTGGGAAGACGAAGAACTTCGTCTTCCCGACGAAGTCTTCGTCTCCCACGACGTCTCCGGGCGCCGATCGGACCTCCAAATGGGAGGAAAGAGATCGCCGGAAGGAGAGGTTGCTTCCGGAGGGAGCGGCCGTCGGCAACGGAGCCGGAGAGGTCGCCGGAGATTTCAAAACCAAACCCTAGGGTGAAACTGTCATTTTTTAAAACTTAGGCGGGGGAAAATTTCAGTTTTTAAAGTTTAGGGGGGCAAAAGGAGATAAAATTTTCAGCCGTTAGGGTTTGGTTAAATCTAACCGGCCATGGGTGGGTGTTTGGTGTTTCCATAGTTAAAGGGGGGACTTTTGAGAAAACACTAAACCTTGGGTGGGAAATAGTCGTTTGGCCAATTTTAAATACATAAATAAATGCATTAAACAAGTGAGTCACCAATCCACCTTTAAAAAAAAAAAAAGGAACTTGCTTAACTTATTAGGTCTTCATAACAAAAGTAATTTTGTTTATGCTTCAGACCAAAGTTAGATTCGAATTGAGCTTATTTAAGCTCAAGTTTGAGTTCAATTTGAATAAATCTGAAACGACTCAGCCTTATACGAACTCAATCAAGCTTAAGTTATTCGTCAAATTTTTTAATTAAAAATTTTGATACAAAATAACATAATTTTAATAATAAAAAACGAGCCAAATTAAATTTGAACCAAGTTCGAGCTCAGTTATATATAAATCGAATCAAACTCAAGCTCATCTTAATTCAAATCCAACCCTACTTTAGATTGTTTGACTAATTTTATATACTTTTATTTAATTATATACTCTTCTTCTGTGAGAAAGGTGAAACTATAGGTCTATTTTAATTTATTAAATAATTTTAAGATATAAATAAAATTATATTTAATTATATAAAAAAATATTAAATATATGCTATTTTATGTTTTTAAAAATGATATTTATGGCTATGCTTTATCCACAATGATGGTAAGATTTTTTTTTTCAGTAAATAATCAATAATTTACCATTCTTGGTATCCACTTATCTTAATAAAACTGACGATTTTTAATACAATTCATTAATCTAATATAATACGAAAAAATTTAGATTAAGGTTAAATTTTTTGACACAAAATTTATTTCAGATCAATCTAATTTAATTTAAAATTAAATCAAGTAGTATTAAAATATTACTTTAATAGAATTTGTTAGTAACTTGTTTTGACTCAAATCGATTTGAATGTTTTAAAGAAATATTACTTTAATAGAATTTGTTAGGACAAATTATATAAATATTGAAAGACAATATTAATCATCATCGAAATCTTTACAGATTATATATAATTATATCTTTATATAATTAGAATTACTTATATATATATATATATTTTTTTTTTTTATTTAGTTAGAATATAATTTAATTAGTCAAATTATTGATGTGTTTTAAAAGTTGTAGTATGTAATTTTTAGACCATATAAATAAGACAAAATTTTATATTGTGTGTTTCATTAATAGTAAGTTGAGATAATTTGGTAAAAAAATTAAAACGATAAAAACACTTTTAAAAATGAAAATAATAGATAATTTCAGATTAATTTAGTCAAATTGGGTCAACTCAAATATTTAAGGGTTAAGTTAGTTTAAATTTAGTTTACACAAAATCTAAACTAATACGATACGAATACGATTCGATGACACAAACTACTAAGTAATCCTATCTATTTTTAAATACTTCATACTAAAACACTAATATCAAACAAAATAGAATAATAAACCAATATTTGCAAGATACACAACTAAAAACACTTTTATTCTCTACAAACCCACAATATTTAAAACTTCAATCACCAAAACTCTAAAAAATACAATGAGATTATAGAAAAATCAACCGATGAAACACTTAAACAATGAAAAACATTCAAGTTAGATTTATTTATGCCATCACCCTTTTTGTTAAAAAAAAACAAAGACCTTCAAAATATACACTTAATCTTCAACATCAAAAGTTAAAAATTACAAACAAACGGATTTTGGACAAAATCATGAGTGGAGTTTGATTTTTTAAAAGGGTGGAAAATTAAGAAAATTTGAGTTTATATGTTCAAGTATTTTTGTCAAAATGACAACTATCAATTATATGGGCATAAGAATTAAAAGTTTAGTTATTTACATAAAAACCTCTACAAAACATCTTCGCTATCAAAAGTTAAAAACCATGAATGATCGAATTTTGGACAAAATTATGAGTGGAGTTTGATTTTTTAAAAAGATAGAAAATGAGAGAAAATTGAGTTTATATGTATGGAAATTTCATCAAAATGGCAATTGATGATTATGAATATATTCAAGGTCAAATGAGTATTTTCCACCTAAGGTGTAATAAAATGAAGAATTCTCATTTTTTAAGAATTCTTATCAAAATGGCGATTCTTGATGTCACTAATGATAAATGTTACAAACTAAAATTAATTATAAATTTATTTTTTTTATTATTTTTAAATTGAAATTAATATATTTTAGAGATACAAACACATTAATAAAATTTTAAGGTCAAAAAATATTATTTAGTTATATCATCTCAAAGAGTTTTTATATAGATATATATGTGTGTGTGTCATTAAGTAATTAGTGATTTTAAATTCAAAATAAAATAGCATATACTCACATGATAATAAAAAAAAAAATATTACGAAATTGCATAGTCAAGCAGTTGACTAGTTGAAGCTGAATTTTCAAAAGATATTGCACATTGATTCAACTACTCATAAGATCTCACTGCATAACCAACCAAATAAATGTCATTATTTCACATACTTAGAAGCATGGAAATACTGTACAACAGGGCGATCATGCACTAGGTTTTATGGCTTTTTATTGAGAACACGAGGGGCCAAGGCTCCATCCCAACCTCACTAGATGATCTGATGTTTTGCTGCAGCCGCCCTATCTGCAGCTTTGCGCTTAAGAGCCCTCCTTGCTCGTCGCCCCGTTGCTGGGGTGTTTTTTGCAATCTCTTTCTGTTTATACTCACGTGAGGAACTGGCACCTGAGTGCTGCAGATTTGGGCGGTATACTGGCCTCGCTTCTTGCCGCCCAGCCCTAACGTATCCATTATCACCCCACCTTCTATTGCCAATACGCAGACTTGATGAAATACTGAAGTAAACTTCATCCAGATCATCCTGTTCATCCTCATATGGGTAATAATCTTCCAGATCATCATAGACCACTTCATGTTCCTCCACAACCAAAGGTTTAAACCATGTGGCCTTAAGAAGTAAGCACACACTCTCCTCGATCATATAATCTTGAATGCTGCACATAACAAAACAAAATTAATGAACAATTATGCAAGAAAGCATTGTGAAGTCACTCCAAATGTGGCGAAATCTAGCAAATCATCCCCAAATACACACATGGTATATAATTATCAATGATCACACACTTGGAATAGGTTTAAGGTAAAATTCTAATTTGTAATATCTTTAGATTCGTAAAAAAAATACCAGACTTCCTTTCTGTACCATATAGTATATACCAGCCTGCTCCTGAATCTGTCCTCAGTCTAATTAACCAACCAATCATTGCTGCTCAAACTTTCAGTGCCAATAATGTCATCAAATCAATTCAATTTATCACATGACCACATCCCCAGCCTCTTAAATAAAAGGAGCTCCACCTGACTCTTGAAAAGACAACTAGAGAAAGGGATTAGTGATATTACCTGCCGTCCAGGGAACGATGCACATCAAGGAACTCAAATGGATTTTTACATTGAGGACAGGTAGGTGTGTTATTGTATGAAGCCCATTGTAGGATACAAGTTACACTGCACAGCCAAAGTAACGGATGAACATCCATCAATGCTACAATTGCAAGTAATTGCATAACTGAGTAGAAAAACATGGGTTAAACTTTCCACTATTCATATGGAGCTGAATAGGTTAAAATGAATATTTCCACCCAACAAAACAAAGGAAAACAAAAGAAAAATAGATGATTTTTGTGGTTGCAAGGTTTAAGTAATACAAATGATGAAACTGGTTATGCAATACCTATATAAAGAGGTATAGTAAACATAAACACAAGTGTGAGCTTGAAATTTTACTTTGACCACCAAATTAATACGCTACCTCAAGTCTGTCTTGGTTCACTTTAACACTTATACCATTGTATTTTATTCACTAAAGTTGTAAAAAGAAAATATATAGTGAATAAAAAATATTTGAGAGTAAGAGAAATTAAGGAAGAAAGCAAGTGATATAATTAATTGTAAATACCCGAGTTTTGAGTGACTAGTTTGGCTCTTAGTTTACAATATCTTCTTACTTTCTTTTTCTCTTAGGTGAATTTCACTCTCCTATATTTACACAAACTTTATCTTATTCATAGCAATATATGTTGTTAATAATATGAAATGTGCATGAGTTAATAAAAAGGCAGCAGAAACAAAGAGAAGAGAAACGAAAAAGAGAAATATAGAAGTAGAATTTTAGGCTCAAAGAAATGATCCTAAACCCAAAAGAATAATTTTACAATTCTTTTTATTTTACTTGCCCGCTAATGATCTCCTTGAGCTCGAAATGAATCCAGCCCTCTGCTCATATTCATAGTTCTACTTTTATTCTTTTAGATGCATATCCATTTCTTTAAGACAGTACCTTACATTTTAGGCCTAAACCTCTTCTCCCACAAAACCAATAGTAAAATCTCAACTCATATTCCATTTAGATTCACTTCATTCTTTATATATAGCCATGCAGAAAATAACAGTGTTCAACAGAAGGAAGTATTTGTTAAAGGGACAGTCCAAGGGCACCTAGGTAGACTACACCAAAGTGCTATATAACCATATATGGAACAGAAGAAAGGAATTTGAGAAAAAAACCAACACATCAGAACACTTATAAGAAGACTCTTAAATCCCTAGTTAGTAAATATAAGAACGGAAAAGAAAAAAACAGTATGAGAATTATACGGATATAATAAGAAAAATAGTAAAAAATAAATTTGTAAGAAAAAGTCATAAAATTCAGATACCCAAAAAAATACGGAATGTGTATATATGGGTTTAATATGACACATCATCAATAATATATTTCTAAAAATATGACAATATCCGTCATAATTTTAACACTTTTTATAGATTTTTTAGTTAACAATTCAAATATAAAATATCTAATTGACTATTAAATCTAATATGACATAATATATAATCAAGATTCACTCATCACTAAAAATTAATAAGAGAGGTTAGAGATTTGGATAACAAAAAATTGAGTTTTTTGCTTTATATAATTATGACATTATAATAATTAATTAAAAATGCAAGGATGAATAAAATACGCGTTTTATATGTTTTGGACTTAAAAATTCAGAACAGCATGTTTACAATTAAAATAATTCGTATTTTTACTAACCAAGCTTAAATCTACACTTGTACCAAAAGCTTAACTCTATACATACCAATAGGACAGATTCTTGGGATTTCCCTTCTAACGTTTTCATGAGCACCTTGTTCTTTGAAAGGTACAAGTAAGGAATCAAATTGAACAGTCTCACACAGAGAGAAAGCCAAAATCATAAGCAACAATAAAACTTTTAAGATTTGCAACATAACAGCGAAATGATTTAGAGATTTTGATCAGACAAACCAGTAAGCATGCTCGCAACCTTTTACAAGGGCAGTTCCCCGAAGCACAATCTTATTCAAGCAAATTGCACAAACGCCACTATGGTTCCCATATCCCATCTCATCGTTCTCAGCTTTACTTTGCATTTCCTTCTGAAAAATAAGATTAAGAAAAAAATAATTAATTTTTACCAGAATCAAAATCTCACAAAAGGAAACAACAGTATGTACCAATGATTTGTCTGGCGGCTGAAAAAGCCGAGGAAAAACATTAAAAAAATGAAAAATTCAATCCTGAACTTCTTCATTGCTTGAAACCAAAAAATCTCACCAACCCAAAGAATGCAAAACAAGGTTTTCAACGAAACTTTGTTTTTTTCCTCTATTGAAGGAACTAATTAAAGTGGTCAAACTTTCACTTTTACCTTTTGAAGACACCGAACTTTCAACGATGACAGAGACAATTTTTGTTTGACTTTTCTCATTCAATCTTTAATCAAGTGAATTTGGTGATTTAAGTATTGATGAATTTCATGTATATCCTGGATGGGTTTCTGTGTATAAACTTGGAAAAGGGGTTTAATTTGGGATTTTGTGAGTTGCAACTCTCCACCTTCACCCTTAAATTGTCCATAAATGGTTTGTCCCTTTAAAATCAGAACAATCGTAGAGTCCAGACCCTTCATTCCATTAAAGGGAAAGAACTTTTCATTTCGCTGAAAATCATTGAAGCAAACCGAGACTTCTAATTTTGAACTTCTTCGTTGCTTGATATCGAAATCTCTCACCCTTTCGAAAGTATAAGACATAGACAAAAAAAAAAAAACATTTATCAAATCGGCTGAATAGGCACATTTTTTTATCAACGCTATTGTTTTTCACAAATCAAACGCTTATAAAAGACAAAAAAAATAAATAAATCCAATTCTGAACTTCTCCATTGCTTGACAACGAAATATCTCAGTAACTCTTTTCCAACTTTAAGAGATTACCCAAAAACTCTTTCAAATCAGTTGAATACTTAACAAAATCATAATCAAAAGTTTTACAAAGCTAATGTTTCCCACAAACCAATGCAGACAAACTAAACAACGAGAAAGAAACGAACAAAGATCCGCCGGCAATAATAGAGGTGAGAGAAGATGAAGTACCTGATCTGAGATGGAGAGGTTTACAAGAGGGTTGACCAGCTCTTCACCGTCGATCTTGATGACTGAAGAAGTCATAATGACGATGATTAAGTAAAAAACGAAATGTAAGAGATCTGGTATTTGCTCTACTAGCTAATCTAAATCTAAAATAAATATATATTAAATAGTTCAAAAATACAAAAAAGAAAAAGATAGATGCTTGAAGAATTATTCTGATTCTGAAGAGACAGTTTTGGGATCGGCTCGCCTAAACATTGGGGTAAAGATTGCGGCGGACCAAAAAACTGCAGCTCTTGTTATTTTCCGAGTTATTCAGTTTACCACCAAGGTTTGCCAAAATACCTTTTTACCTCTTGACGGTATAAATCAAGTTTTCTCACCCAAAATTAACCCATTAATATAAAAGAATCCAAACTTATTAGATAAAACCACATCAATTGGTTTACAAGCTGTGAACTTGAGTTACAAATTTGAGTTATAAATTTTAGTTGAATTTCAAATTTCAAACTTAAAAATGGAATCGAATTCAAACCACCTTTATATAAATTCTAAACAAAAGGTGTTTAGATTCGGTTTTGATCATATCAAAGCCTAAGAGCCTTTGAGTAAAATGATTCTACCTCAGACTAGATTAGACTAGCAAAACTGAGCTTAAATTTTAGAAACTTAAACATATGTTACGATAAAATGTAGTAGTTATTATGTAGGGCTAGATATGAATCGAACCAAGCCCAAACAGGGCCTGATTCCTTTTCAGCTCATTTTTTATGAGCCCAAACTTGAGCTTAGGTTTGGGCTCGTTGAGCTTGTTAAACACATATTCGTGTTTAATTCGTTTTATAATTTTAGTGTTTGGGCTCGTGTGTTCTAACTCGAGCTCGTATTTCAAGCTCGAAAGCTTGGCTTTAGACTCATATTTTAGGGAATAAACGGTATTGTTTATTCCAAATTAAAATTTTTTTCATTTGAGTGAGCGGCTTACGAGTCAAGCCCAGCTCACTCAACCCATGTTTGGGTTCAAACTCATATTTGTTTTTCGCTTAAAATTCAGACTCACACTCGTATTTGGGTCCGTTTAAGAAAAGCTCGGTTTGGACTCATTCGAGTAAAACTCATTTCAAACCCAAATAAACTTACTTTAAATCCAACCTTATTATTATGTATTATCTTATCAACTTGTAGTTTTGTTTGGGTTGAATTTTGAATAGCCACCTTACAAAATAGTCTTTTGAATAGTTATACGTGTCACTTGAAATGTTTTAAAATCATAGGGATGAATTAATGGTATAACAAATTACAACGCTATCTTTTAAAATTCATCCGACGAATTAAATGGGTTCTAAAACTCTTATCTTATCTGCCCCAATTACAGGTGTACCTGTTTCAATTTGACACAATCAGAAAACTTTTTTAAACCAAATTAGGAAAATAGTTAAAAAAAATTTTAAATCAAATCAAACTATTTTAAATTTTAAACCAAAACAAACTGAAAAAAATACAGTTTGATTCGATTTAATTATAATTTGAATCATATTTATCAATATCTTATAATACACAATAAATATCTTATGATATAATATGATATAAGTGAAAAACTATACATATCATAAGATGTATCGAATTAGTATGATATAATAAACGTATCTTATGATACGATACAATTATCAATACGGATCGATACAATTTTTTAAAGAAAATGATGGTACAGTATGAGTGTTTATAAAAAATTTTCAAATGTTAAAAATATTTGTGATATTTTTCAAAATAATAACGTCGATTAAATTTTCTATTATTTTATTAATATTTTATTATTTCATTTTTTAAAATATATATCATACAATACAATACACAATACATGTATGAAAAATTAGGTTTTGATACACGATACAATATATAATTTGACTACCATGATTTGAATTATTTAAAATCATTTATTTATATATATAATTTAATAAAATTAATTGAATTACAGTTTTCTACAAAATAATATAAACATATAAAATAAGTATAATATATATATATATATATATATATATATATAATATTTAAAAAAACGGCATGGTTTATAGTTTGGTTTGGTTTGAAAATCACTCAAACTATAACCCAAATTGCAAAAAATAATATGAAAAATTTTCATCCTAAACCAAACCGTTTTACAAACTAAATCAAATCAAATTATAATTTTTAAATAATTTGATTTGCTTTTACAGTTTGAATCAAATTATGCACACTCTTAACCCTAACTTATATATTTTTAATTCAGGAAATCAAATATTAGATAAAATCATCTAAAATTAATTACTCTAATTTAAAAGTGATTTGTCTTTGAAGTTCCAATTGGATGGGACTTCTGATAATTAGTTGACATGGGGTGATATGTATCAATTTTTTTTTTAAACAAGAATCCTTATGTAAGACAAATTGTTTTTACGAGATTAATAAATTATATCAAACAGAGAAAATCTTAAATCCAATTATTAGTTTAATAATTACTATACTAAATAAATTAAAATTTTGATCTTGATATATTATTAATAGATTTTAAATTTATACTTTCTTCTTTAAACACTCCACTTACACCATTCATACTGTTGCTTATGACATCTAATACCAACAAGGATGTCTCACGGAGCTTTTCATAGTATTCTAGGACATTAAGCTAAGAGTATTAACATTTCTATCCTTAGATTTTATTCAAGTAATTTAAAAACAACATTTCCCAAACATAACACTTTTATCCTAATTTTGGAAGTCATTTGGTTGTTAGTAATATTATGAATATTTTACTCTTAGCCTGAGAAACCATAAAGAAATTAGGGTAATAAGAGATAAATTATTATTTCAAGTTTTTTTGAGAGAAAAAAACCATTAGAAAACATTTTTATATTTAAATTAGAAGTGAAATTGCTATATTTAGGGGATTAAAAGTTTATGGAAAACTTGAAGAGAAGATACAATTTTTTGTCACCAACTTAAAGTATACAATATAAAGTGCTTTAAAAGAGAGGTTATAATAATGGTGATACGAATTGTAGAATGATTTTGTTATCAACTATATAATGTGTTGGACTATTATGTGTTGTGATGTATCAAAACAAGTAAAATGAGTTAAATGAATTATCAAAATTTTGAGACATGACATGCGTCATGACCAAAAGGTGAAAATGTGGAAAAAAAATGTTTGGAACTCCCATTCCAAGTAATAGGAACACATATCCTATTTCCCTGAGTGCTTGTTCAACTAGGAACAATCTAGTTTCATTGATTATTGTTTGTTCTACCAAAATTTAGACACAGTTGAATAATGAGGATGAAACGCTCATTCATCAAATAAGGAATGTTAATTCCACTCTCTAAACAAGTCGTTACACATGGAACAACCTTGTCTCTAAGTTCGTTCATGATTCTAACAAGTTTAGGATGAAAATAAGTCATGAAGGTAATATGGAACACTCGTTCTTGAAGACCAAAGGTCGTTCTAGGAAGAAACACCATCATTCTACTACATGTCACTAATTATACAAAATTGAGCAATTTAGCAACCGAGTAAGGAACACTTACAAGTCTAGGGTGTGTCATTCACTGGATAAATTCTAGGTCTTATACTAAAACACATCTTGTTACTGTCTCAATTGGGAAAACCCTTGGTAAGAGCTAGTAGGTTTAGGTTGTGATACGCACTGGAGAAGATTCAAGATCCCATAAATGGGCACCTTGCTATTGGCACCATTGATGAGACCATGTGATCATTGTGTGGAAAGTTGTTCTTGTTGCAATTGATCCTTTTAAGGGGTTTGAGGGTCCTGATGATGATGAAGGTGTTACTAGGGCAACAAGGTATATTTGTTTGGTGACATCGATGGAGTCACTAGTTGTTATATATGGTTGCTGAACCATATTAGATGTTGGTTACTACGTCTCAACCATCAAGCTAGCTATTTTTTAATGGTAGAACTAGATGGTATTGGGGGAGTAATGTTACAATTATAGTTAGATTCTTAAGAGATTTGCTCATATAAGACTTATATGTTTCATCTTTTATAAGCCATTAGAATGATGGTATACTAGAGATTGACAATGATCAAATATTTGCAATGGAATATACCTTATTTTAATGTCAAATTGTTGATATGATTTTTCATTATCAATGAAAGTACACAATATCGAGCCTTGGGCAAAACAAACTATGACAATGATGATATGAATTATGGGATAATTTTGTTATTCATTATATAATTATTTGATCATTAAGAAAGTAAACGAATAATAAAAACGAGAGATTTTAAGGTGGTTTTTTTTGCCCATAATTTGAGAGCCTACATTCTCAGTTATGTATTTATCTCTAGAAAAGATGTTTCCATTAAGTTTGTAAAATAATTAAAAGAAAATATTATATATATAGGATCTCTGGTAAATTTTTAGAGTCTCTTTTTTATGTCTCTATCTTTGCATAGTTTTTTTAAATTTATAAAACAAAAATGTGGAGTTACATATAAAAATTGTATCTAAACATTCCTCATTCAAATATGATTCTAGAAATTTATTTAAATTTTAATTGTATAAGATAAAAAGATAATTACATTAATTATATAATCTCGATTTGATAAGAGATGATAGTTTTCTCTTGTGGCACAAAATGAAACATGAAGGGAATCTCATAAGTGTTAAAAATTTCAACTATAAAGTAGAATTCTTATTGTTGTCTCTAAGTGATGAAACTTTTTATATGTATTATAGCCTAATCTATGGATAACTAATATGTTTGGTCATTATTCTTGTAACTTGTCACTCGATAGTTATTTGTTGAGTGTCAATTCTTATGAATTTGACAAGGAGTAGTTTTAATGTGTAACATAAATAGAAATTCCCATAACTAGCTTAGAGATTGTGTGGTAAAAATGGCTCCAGGGAGTTGGTAACTAATTGAGTAGCACTATGTATACAAATAATAGACACAAATTTATATACAAATGATAATATATCACTATGTGATTAGATGTTATTTTATTTTTAATTTAAAATTATTTAATTATATAATAATATATTATTATTTATATATAAATTTGTGATTATTATTTATGTATATAATTTTATTGTGCCTAATTTGTCTGGCTTATTGTATGAGCGCAGGAAAAATTACCTGCAATTACTAATTCTGAACCCCTGTAGGCCCAAGCTGACTGGGTTAGTTTTTTTATGGGCTTTTTATCTGGTCTTTTCGCCCCGCGCAGGCCCGACCTGGCTTGAGGATAACAAAGCTCATGCTTTTCTCTAGGGCCATGGGACAAACCTGGCCCGAGGTTTTCATATGAAGAGATCTCGCTACTGCCACGTCCATTTGTGATAAACTATAAAGTCAAAAACCCTTCAAGAATCTAGGTAACCCTTTATTAAGCCCCTGCATCATCATTTTTTCATAGGAAGTTGTCTGAAAAGGAGAGCAATTTCATCAGCCATTTTCCACACCCACACCACACCCCCCCCCAAAAAAAAAAAAAAAACACTACGAAGCTCAAGAGAGCAAATGGGCGAAGAGGCAAACTCAGCTACAGAGCATACCCAAGTCGACAAGGCCGACTATTGAGAACACTGAAGCGCTCCTCCAAGTTGATAATTTTGACTAATTTTCTGTCTCTATCTTTAGATTGGTTGTTGTTTGATCATTGCTTTCAATTGTTTTGTGTTTCGTAGGCTGCTAGATATGATGACATTGATGATATCATAAGCTTGGAATCTGCTGGTGTTTCTCTTTATTCCAAGGATTCACAGGGACGAACAGGTGACTTTTAATACTAAATATTCAGCTTAACCCTTGGAAATTTCAAAATCCTACTACTTTATTCCTTATTTTGGTCGAATTTGAACTAAAACTTTGTGTTGCACTTGTAACATGTATATGTCATAATTTATTACAACTTCGGTGTTTTAATGCGAAATTTTGAAATCAGTATATCCGTTGTTGCCTGACCTTTTTTAGACTAGTTTTCTATGTGTGCATATGATTTAATATATTATGTTAGTTAAGAGATAAAAGCTTTTAATTTGATCTATTGTCTAAGAGGGTATGCAAAAAACAAAAAACGAAAAAAAAGATTGATTCTGAAACACATAGGAGGTTTTGGTTTGGTTGAATTTTGGTATTCTTCCTTACGTTGATAAATGAGGAAGCTCATGTTTCTGTCTAAATTTTGGACAATTGCACATTAAATTCTATGATAGTTATTTTGTGTTGTGTTGAACCATAACCATGTACATTTTGCTCTTATCAACAATGTGTGAAGTTTTGTTTGATCTTGATTTCAACTTCAAAGAACTGATCAATGATGGTTTGAGCCCCAAAATTGTAGCAAAAGTTGACATTTATATTTAATATCTGGTGGATGAGAAGATCCCCTAATTCTAGGTTTATGTGCATTCAACTAATAATTTTCCTTCACCTAGAGGGGTAGGATGCGTGAGGTCTAAGGTCATACAACAACTAACATTATAAGTGGCTGAGTTAGCAGATTCAATTCATTAACAAAACCCTGAATATTTTGATCTATTGAGGAATGTGTGTTTCTTTTCTATTTACTTATTTTAACCTCAGTCTTTAGTCAATGCACTGCTAGTTCTTTCAATTTATCCATCATTTTAGTTTTCTGTAATCAAAATTTTTGTAGCTGACCTCCATAAATCTTAGCACTTTGCAGCTATTTTGAAATAAATTATATTTCAAACCTTTGCTCTTGTTTAAGTCTTTAATCACTCTTGAGAATCTAACTCCTTCCCATTATTATGAGGTGCATTTTAACTCTTCCCCTTGCTTCATTTATAAATTTTGTAACACCTTAACTTCTGAACAAATTCGAATTAGAATGTTACTTATTTCTATGACATCACTCTTAATAATTTGTTTTGGACAATATGACAATTTATATACTTTCTCATAAAGAATAATTCAATAAATCGAACAATTTCTCGAACTTGAGTCTCAACCTTTACATAAGGTGGGAAGAACCAATAGGCTACATGGAAGTTTGGTTTATTGGTTTTTTTATTTTTGGTTTAACCTATTTTTTGTATTGTATAAGAAAAATTTTTAAAAATTGTAATTGATGGGGTTTAAATCCAACACTCCATCTATTAATATAGTGTGTTTGTATCATTATGTCAAGTTTATTTATCTGTTAAAATTAATTTGCATATGGTTCTTTTTATTTATTAAAACAATTCACCAATTTGATCATTGGTCAACTGGTTTGACCTCCACTTGAAATGAGCTGCCCCTTCATTGAGTCGACGTCTGGTTCAGCTTTGAAAACATTGTTTTATTATTTTATTAGATTGGTTTTAGAGCCTTGCAATTCTAAGGACAAGAAGGATTGATATCATCCAAGATGAGAGTGGAAGATGAAGGATGATCTGACGATTGACAGAATTGGAACCATGAGCAATAGGGGAAAATGAAATCTGTTTTCATTGTGAAAGCAAAGAGGAACCAAATCATGACTATAAGTTGTTAGGGAAAGAGTCTATGTGAGAAAGAAAGGAAAGAAAGCTAAGCTGTCGGGTGAAGAAAATAGCCAAGCAGAAGAGTTGACTAAGAGCAAAAAGCTGTTAAGGGGACAAGCAGCAGACAACCTGGAAGAGTCAAAGTTCAAGCCATCAGAAACCTGGACCACTGAAGTCCTATATGCTGAGTTGGCAGCTATAGAGAAAGAAAAGGACAATGAGGAGATGCACAAAAGGGAGAAAGGAAGAATGGAGAAACAGATAGGGAAATAGAAGAAAGAGGAAAAGGAGAGACCCAGCCTCTCGAAAGCTAGTGAAAGTGTTTTTGGTGTTCATTTCCATTTTCTGTATTATCCTTTTGGGTAGTGCTTCATTTTCATTTGTTTTGTGTTATCCTTTTGAGTTGGAACTATTGTAAACAAACTTTGCAACTTATATTTTGCAAATACTGCAATACATTCAACTCAATATTACATTGGCGTTGATTCAATTAGTATTACTGTTACATTGATATTACATTCAGTTTACAACAAATATAAACGGTAGTTGTTTCTAAGCCTTCCAGGTCTTGTTCCAACTTCCATTAACCAGCAGATTCGCAGGTGAACTAGGGAGCTCTGGAGTCCAACCGCAGGTTCGTAACATAAGTATAAGTCAGGTTGTCCTTTTGGTGGATGAAGATAGATCAAATGACAGCATCATCCTAATCTTGTACGAGTGACAAGAGAAGAAAGAAATTGAGTCAACAATGAATTCTAACAATAAATTGATCGACAAAATTCAATAAAATCCAATTATTGAAATTTGATTTTTTATCTATTTATCTTGCTTCTCGGTTGATAGAGAAGAAAATGGAAGTGATTAAAGAGAAAAAATTTTAAAAGGGATGAGAAATTAAAAAGAATCGACCAGTTTGAAATCTCATTTGTTCAACCAACAACATAGTCCTATGTCTACTCAAAACCCAACCCTTGTACCAGTTAATTACAACCTAAGGCCAAACTTAATTACATACCCAAGTTTCAAACACAAACCTAATCACACCCTCAATCACTCCAACTAGATACACCCAACACAACCCATTATCACACCAACCCAATTACACCCACGAGTAAACACTCTAGCCCTCTTATGAGCAATCCAAGCCCAACTAATAGACCTGATCCAAAGCCAAACTAGTATATCCTAACACTTAACAATCTAAACCCACCTCACTCATATTTGATCCAACCCAGGTATCAATTAATCACCCCAAATCAAATTAACCTAACCCTATTCCAATTAAACTCATTCAATCCATCCTTGACTTGACTCATTTCCTTCAACTCTTCCAAAACGCAAGAGAAACAACCCATAATCCTCAAACTCCCACAAGCTCACCATTGTCCTTATCATGCAACAACCAATTGACACCAAAGTCAGCCCTACCTTCACCTTTCTAACACTGATCCTTCCCTACAAAAATCATCTTTTGGAATAAACTTTTTCAATACATTCATTGAAAGCCAAGCACCAAATGCCATAGAATTCATTGCAAAGCTTGTTCACATTGATTCAACCCCCGATGACTCATGTTGACTTGTCAAGTTTGTCTTTGACTTGTTTTGCACATCTATAATTGAAGTTATGAATGATATTGAAGTTCCTAGTTATGTTTTCTACACGTTGAGTGTGGCTTCTTTAGGTTTGGAATTTTACACGCGAGCTCTTTGTGATGAGCAACACAAACGCTTTACTAGTTGAATGAATTCGATAGAAATTGAAAGATTGAGAAATTAAAGAGTTCTTGTGAGAACTATTTCTATTTTGGTTCTTTATTGTTGAAAGTGGAATTGGAAGTGATAGCCCATGAGCCTTTAACAAGGGAAGAAGCGTTGGACTAGGCTCGGCTCAATTTAACTATGGTGGCATAAGTAATTGTAATGGGCTTGGAACGTTTGAGGGGCAAGCATCTCCAAATTGGTTCGATAGTTTAACTAAGTCCAATGATTTAAATGAGGGATAAGCCTCATTTTAATTAGGCTCACTTTTCAAGACCTAATAACAACAACTCCACCCGATACTTTACTTAAATTCCAATAATTGAAGGCAAGAATTTGAAATTGGTAGGTGGTCCTATAACTGATGTTGTTAAGAGGGCATTTATGTGAGAATTTTCAATAATGATTGCTGGCACAAATGAAGCTCTTATGAGCACATGATCAATTTTCTTAGTGTTAATTGAGAAGCTTTATATTATCTAAGGGAATTGTGGTGTTGGAAGTGATGTAAAAAAGGTTAATCAATTGCTTATTGTAGTCCATATAGCAACCATAGTTGAGTTGATGGTCTTTGGAGCTTGATTGGATTTTAATATAAAAGTTCTGTTTGATATCATCTTTGACAATAGGGAGTCTAGAATGTTTGAGAATTGCAGTCCACACATGTAGATGATATGAACTTTAGGAGAACTATACTTCAAAAGTTAGCTATCGAGATTGGAGAGTTTAAAGTCATTTAAACTCCACATTGGAAGTCCAAACTTTCTAATGTAAGATCTAAGTCGCATACCTTGCATTTAGGATTTTAACATACCACCACACTCCGCAATCTCGTTGCCCATGCGGGTTGACTATGTGTTAGCTCCAGACGAACACCAAAATGTTGGTGTCACCACCTGTGTTGCACAATTGTAACTGAGAGATATAATAATGACTCTAATATCAAATGATTTGAACCTTATGAGAACCATACCTCAATAACTAGCTATTGAGATTGGAAAGTCTAAGATTATATAAACCTCACATTAAAAGTTTATACTTTCCGATGTGAGATTCAAGTCTTATACATTGTACTTGAGATCATAACAGTGAGATAATGACTACACACCTCTCTTTACACTTGTTATTTCGTTGAGAGATTTGGGAATTGTTACTCATGAAAGTTCAACTAAAAAAGTTTTTTTTACAAATTTTGACCATCGCACATCATCTATTCTTGGCAAGTTCTGCTACTAGCTAGGGTCATCAAAACAATGTTCTCAAAAACCCACACCCTTGTTTGCAACAAACCCGAAATCAAAACAAAGAATTCAATAGCCTCACAAAACGAACCCAAGGCCACAAAACCTAAACCATTGATAACCAATTCGAAATAGACACTCGATCTTGAGAGGGTCTTTCCCTCTTCCATGAGTATGACAACGTGGGCTCTAAACATGATTACCCTTCATATGCTTCTCATATTTACTAACCAGTGTGTGCTTATGATTTTAAGGCCATTGAGATTTTAGACCTTTTCATTGCTTTGATTCAACATTTTGGGACGACCCACTTCGTTGATGAGGCAATTGAATTTCTTCACAAAATAACTTCTTATGATTGTGTTCGTACATTGTAGTCTAAATATAATTTTCCGTACTTAATGACAATGATAGGCTTCATGATGCTAGGGACATGTTTCGCAGTTTTTATAAAATGGATCTTCACCCAAATTCGATTTCTTTCTATATAATGTTCAAAGGATGGTTACAGAAGGGCAACTGGGAAGAAGCTAGCGAAGTGTTTGATGAAATGCTTGAAAGAAAAGTTAAACCAAGTGTTGTGACTTATAGTCTTATTGCCTTTTTGTGTAGCAAGGATGATGCGGAGGAAGCCAAGGGTTTGTTTGAGGACATGGTTTAAAAGGGGAAATACTCTAATGTGGTTACGCATGCATTGTTAATGGAAGGTTTGTCTTCTATAGGTGAATTTAAAGAAGCTAAAAAAAGATAATGTTGATATGGCATATGGAGGATGCGAACCGAAGCATATAAATTTTGGTGTGGTGATGACTGACCTTGGTAAGAGCAAGAAGGGACAAAAGCGAAGGAAGAGGAAGGGTGTTGAATCATCGAAGAACAATTTTCCAACCTTCACTTTGTGGACAAGGTGGCTCCCGTTGGGTGGGGTAATGCTAGGACTAAGTCGTGCCCACTGTATATGTATATCAAAGAATGGTGGCACAACACAAAAGCAAGGACCACTTGGAAAAGGGAATACACGTGGCAGATGCAACCTTGGGCAGTTAGAGGAGAAATGGAATTAAAAGGGAACTCTAGGCTAGCAAGGGAAGAGAATTTTTATATTCCTTGTGGGTTGTAGGAGAGAACTGACACTCTAAAATTTGCTAGGAACTTAGCTTTTTTTTTTTCCCACTTTTGTCTTGTTCTCTTCAATTTTGTTCGGCAATCAAGTTGTTTGCCTTACAGCTGATACTGTATTTGTTTCATTCAATCAATATAAGTAGTAATTCATTTCAGTATTTCTGTCAATAATCTTTTCAATTCTAAGCTTTTTCATTTGCGATTGTTGATTGTTGATCTGTGAGCTTGAACCATTCTGTTTGGATTAGAAATTGGCTGGGACTATTCAGAAACTATAGTAGAGAGGCAAAACTGACTTTCAGGATTGCATGATTTGTAAGATTTACCTACATAATTTATGTTAGTCAACGTGTATGTGAGAAGAAAGAATATAAGGGGCTTTATAAGAAAGACATCTGGCAGCAAGATGAAGGAAACAAATGGAATACAGCAAGGGAAAGGTGAAACAACAAACTATCCATCCTCCAGAGAAGGCACTGTACGGGGTAGCCGTGAGAGGAGGCAATCTGCATGCTAGGAGTTGCTAGAAGCTGACTTGGCAATACCAGATTGGAGAAGCATTAATGAGGGGAAAGATGAAATATAAGGGGGCTTGAGTGAGGGAAAAAGGACATTATGTTTTTGCATGTAAAAACTGGGAAGGGCCAGCTCTAGAATGCTGGAATTAGTTCAAGCTTTTGTATTTGGTTATGTTGACTTGTGGTTGGATATGTAAAACGAGGAGTAGTATTGTTCATCTGTAAGCATTTCCAAAAATCAATATAATTTCTATTGTTCAAACACTGTTTCATTACAATATTCACATTACATATTGAATCATTTTACAATCTAGAAACTATTGTCTTGCTTGTGGCTGTTGCGTTATTTGCTGTTGGGAGAAGAGTGTAACTGTTGGCGTAGTTCTGCCGCAGAATGCTAAGATATTCCATAGCACAAGCTCCGGGTACCTAATAATTTAGCACAAATACTCAGATAAGAGCCCAATAATAATATTTAGTCAGCGTTATAAAGAATCATCTAGCCTTTTCAGATTTTTTTTCTTTTTTGTAATGCTGACTAAGGTCTAATTCATCCACTGCTGTAGATCTTATCAACAATTCTATCTTCATTCACCCCCCCACCCCCCGGATAAAAGATAAAAAGATGATAACAAACAAAAAGCTTGTGTCTAAGCTTAACTGTTTTCTTCTTTCCATATCTAATATGACCAAATTTAGATTAAACAATCTAAGCATAGATTCAAAATTCTGAAAATTCTCTAATTGTTTTGTTTTAGAAAAAATTAAGAAAAAAAATTTATTAAACCTTATGTTTTCAGAAAATGATACTGATATTTTGTTGATGTTTCTCTAGGCTCATTATATGTTTAATTAATCCTGCTAATGTTCATGTGCAGCCCTTCACATGGCTGCAGCCAATGGACATCTTGGCATTGTGGATTATCTCGTCAGCAGAGAAGTGGTGAGGAAGAAATCTTCAAAATATTTCCATATGATTGCTTGAGATAGCTCTTCAATCGGTAGACAATTATCTGTTGGTAAATTTGGGGTTAATTTTTTTTTTTTTGGCATTATGAATCTGTTCACTCAAATAGTACGTTTATATATATATATATATTTGTAGCCAATAGCAAATAATTATTTTTTGTGTTTAAACTAAGCTTAATTGCTGGTGGTCTGTGCCATCCTAAGAAGCACGGAAACGCACAGGAGTGTGCATTTCCACGAATCTGAAACGGCCCGAAACTGGTACGAAACGTTTTGGGGCCGTTTCGGTAATTTTAGATAAAAGGGAAACGCGTTTCTTTAACAGAAAGAGTTTCCTATGCATACCAGGATTCTGAAAGTGTATCATAAATGAATTCTTGAAAGGATTTTGAAAGTAAATAACAAAAATAGTTTTCTGTGCATAATATTTTTCTGGGCGTCTTCTCTTCTTTGCTATCAATCTCCTTTGTCGTCAATCTGTTGGGCGTCTTCTTCTCTTCTTTGCTGCTTGGGCGTCTTCTTCTTCTGCTGGGTGTCTCAATAAATTAATTTGTTCCAGCAAAAAAAATGTAAATTTTGGCAACATATATAATACTGGATATTAGCAGAGAAACTCACCAAGAAAGCATAAAAAAGCTAATTATGGAACAATGTATATTTTTCAAAGAGAATGAATGTTATAGGAATTGGTAAAAATGAAAGAATATAAAAAAACATATTTGAAACAGAATTTTCTTTTTGTTTGTCCTCGAGATTATCGCTGGAAACATTCATTCTCTATTAAAATAGGACAGCATTCAATATATTTTGATAAAATATATTGATTTATATATATGTTTATTTTTCATTTTAAAAGATGAATATATAAATATTAATTTAATTTATACATACATGTTTCAAGAACTTGAATTTATAATTTATTTTTGGTATAAAATTATTTTGTTATATGTTATTTTAAATTGGTTAGAAAAAATCAATTGTTGTATTTTTTTAATTAAAATATAGGTTATTGTATTTTTTATAAAAATTTCGTATTTATAAAAAAAACCCTATATTTTTTATATTTACACGTTTCTCCATGTTTCCGTTTCCTACTTTTTTAAGAAAATACGTTTCCACGTTTCCGTTTCCGCGTTTTCACGTTTTCGTTTCCGTGCTACCTGCCATCTATCTTTCCCATGTCTGAGCTGCCTATGACTTCTTTTTAAGCCAACACACAAAAATCCAGTCTGATCTAAAAAAAGGATTGGATAGCAATGATTACTAGCAATGGCCACTGAATTAAGGATGTTTCACTGATCAATTTCTCCTGCATGCAAGACACTTATTTGGAATGAAAGCCTCACTTGATGAGATTATTGTAGACATATGTTTGATAGTAGTAGTGTTTGCAACTTCCGGTATGGTTGCATTTTGGCAATGAAATTCCCTTGTCTGATTGTTTGCCTTTCATGTTCTCTTCTGTAGAGCCTTACTTTTGTATCTTCTTTGTCTTGGATTCTGTTTACCACCACCTCTTTAAGTCTGCAAAGGATTAAACCATAAAAGTATACCTCTTATTACAAATATCATTGTCATTATGTTTAGTTATAATTGCTAAATTATATGTATGGGAAAGCTTTTTTAGTTTTTGTATCTTCTATTTTAGCGGGATGTCAATGCTTCTAATGAGGAGAAGAACACACCTCTTCATTGGGATTGTCTCAATGGACATATTGAGGTAATCACCATGATCCATATGTACACAATTTTCTGCCATTCATTTTTAAAGTTCTTTAATAGATGATTGGTGTGGCAGGTGGTTAAATTATTGATTCTGGCTGGAGCAAATGTAAGCATGTTAAACAGGTATTATTTCTAAAATCCAATCCCCGAGTTTGGTATCTCATTTTTCTCTAATATTCTCATCAATGTTTAATATATGTGTATAATTAATTTAGCCACCTATTGTTGTTCAGCCACGAGCGGACTCCAATGGATGAAGCTGTGAGTAGGGGAAAGATGGATGTCATTGACGCAATTAATGCAGCAGCAGCACAAGTTGAGCATGGTAATGTCCCAGTTTCCTAACTGTTTCAACTTGGTGAACTCTTTCTTCCCCCCACCCTCTTATTTTGCCCCAATTTTGTGAAGCTCTAGTGGGTTCCTCCTTATATTTCTTTGTTCCTGTGGTGATTTGGAATAATACAAATCCATTTTTTTATACAAAATTCTCCAAGATAGTGCCTGGTTGGGAGCAAGAAAGTGTGAGTTGAGTGGTTGCTTCTTAGTGCTTTAATATTTTCATTATTTCTAAGATTTCGTTTGCTCTTTCGCTCAAAAGATTTCAAACTATTCTTGGCATAAAACTAAGTGACACTAATGGAGGAATAAAGGCAAAAAGATCCTCACGCCTTTACAGATTCATTATTGTCTCTCTTTTCTTTGTTATGGCTTTGTTTAATGATTGAAAAGAGGAATGGAACTTATCTTGGAATAATTATTTTTTTACTTGCTATTGCAGCTGCCTCTTTCACATTCATAAATAGCTTTCACACATAAAGTTTGTATTAGGAATTCCATTTTGTAGCTCAATCGAGCAACAGATTTTTGTTTTTTACCTGCCCGTACAAAAGTTGGAATAACTTTCTCATGGAATATTTGAAGGTAAAAGATGAAAATAATTTCAAAACAAATAGCTGACGATTGCATGCTTTCTACAATCAGAAGCATCTATTCTAAAAAAGCATCATATGCAAATCCATTGAGGTTTTTATTGAGATTTTAATTGTCATTGCTGATGGCTCTATGGCAAAATAATACTTCAAAATGGTAGGGGAAAAGGAAAAAACAAAGGTCCAAAGTATCCCATACAGCGAGAATTAAGTCAATTACATTTTCCCTATCAGGTAACACCTCCAGGCCATGTTATGATGGTGAAAGACACCAATTGGGAAGCTACTGCGGGGGAAGCTTTTTGCCCATTTGTGCCATATCTTTTTTTTTTGTCTCTGCAACAAAAAACATGAAGAAATATATTGAATAGAAGTTGTTTTAGGTTATTCAATTATTTAAATTGCATCTAATAGTTGTCATCTGTCCATGTTTGCTACGTTTTACACATCTCTGTTGATTTCTCATACTGATAATTTTTTGAAACTGAGGTAATAGCTCAAAATAATGTTATACCATATCAGTATTTTAGTCAAATCTTTGTATTGATCATCTTTTGTATGCAGCTGATGAATGTCATCTATAAGAGTTAGAATTGTATTGGGATGGTGTGTTTTCATCTTGGTGTAATTTTGTCTGAAATCGCACCATCTCAGTGCAATTCGGTCAGAATGGCATTGTAGGATGCAGAGGTTACTCCTGATTTTTTTATCACTAAATTTCTCGCAGTAGGTGGATTCCCAGGAATGACTGTCCCAAATGGTATTCTTGGTTTTTGGCTTTTGGGATTTACTTTGGCGGATTAAAGGGCTCAGAGCCATTGGTTATAGACATCGCATATGGATTTTTGCAGGCTACCAAGATTAGGAAGGCTCCTTCATTCAGGAATGGTAGCGTGTAACTTGGAGTTCTTGGATCCAATGCAATAAAACTGAGCTCAATAATTTGAGTCCTAGCCTTTTTGATGCAATTTTAATCATAATTTCAACTATAATCGGTGCAGTTAGGATTATATTTTATTGTTTCAATTAAAGATAAAGGTTTAAGTGATAAATATTTGAATTAATAAAAAATGTATTTTATTCGTATTTTAAGTGTAATGATATCATACTAGCATTGTTAGAAATCAAGGAATAAAAGTAGTATTCTCAATTCTTTGTTGCCTTTCAAGGAGAATCACTAGAATTCTGTAGAATCGAAACACAAAAAGGTATGAACTTGACTTTAGGAATTAGCAAAACTATTAAAAGTTTCAAATAAAATGTTGGGTCTTGAGTTTTTTTATATTAATAAAATTTTGATTTATTTAATATAATATTTATAAATATAATTATTATATTTAAGATTTACCTGTTCAGTCAATATGAATAACACCCTTAACTTTAAAAAAAAAAATCCCAAGAACTTGAGATGCATGAATTTGGGAAGACAGCCGCACTGTCTAATCAGAGGTCACCACTAACTAATTGTATGTCCTGGTGTGAAATATTTTATTATGAGATTTCTGCGGACCATTTCACATGAGACAAAAGAGAAGCCTGTATTCATATAGGTGCCCTCTACGAGGGGACTCAAACCATGACCAGTCCAGCCTCAACGACTTTCATATGATGCCCGATTGTATAATTCATTCTGTACATATGATTACCAATGAAAAATAAAATATAAATACCAAAAGTCTAAAATACCCTTGTGTCTACTTTAAATGATACGGGGATTATTTATTGTTACCTCGGTTGATTTTGGGAACAAAATTGTGCATGATAGACAAGACAAAAAGTTTTATAGATTTGGAGTTGGTAATACTCCTAGTCTTCAAGAAATTTAATCATTTAGAGTTTGTAACTTCATAGCATCATATTCTACCTTTTTAATAAATAAATTGACTTTTTTTCTTCACAATACAAATTTGAGAATACCCACAAAATATTTTATAGGTAATTAATTAGATTGATCAAACTATGAGAGTTTATATGGTTTTAGTCAATACTCTAAGAATTATATGGAAATAGATAAGAAAATGTAATTTATCAAATTTGCCCTAATATATTAAGGAGGTTTGACCACAGTCGAATTGCGCCCACTAAAGAAAAACTTGTCTATTAATGATATTTGTTGATTTTTAGCCAAAAATCATTCAACATTTTCACCAAATTTTGCTTAAAATGAGTTTAAAGGTTACTATGAACTTTTTTAATCGTTGTTTTTTTTTTTGAGTTATCGTTATATTTTGTATTTCAGTTTAAGTTTTAAAATTTTGCATATGAATGTTGAAAATTGGTTGTTAGTTGTTAAAAAATTATATTTGGATAGTCTATCATATGATTTTTGGCTTAAAACTATTAATTTGATTGGAAAATGGTTACTTTCCTATCATTGGGCATTAAAAACCTAGTACACACGATCACACATACTGGGTAACTCGCATCTATCCACATTGTTCATTGAATGGGTATTTTTGGTAGGCATTGCACCTAGTGGGGGGAAAAATGGTAGGTGCAATGCCTAGTGGGGGTTTGTGATAGTTTTCACAAAGAGGTAATGATAAATTAATATTTTACATTTTATGGTTTTTTTTAATTTTAATGAAGTTGTTAATTTTCTTTTTTTTTTTAAGATAAGTAATCTTACCCTTTTATTTGTTTTTGATATTTGAATTAGCCAAAGTTTTGAATTGTTTTTAGACATTAACATTGAGAGATAAAAAGAGGAAGTCAATTGCTTATGATGTGAGCTGTTAGCCAAGGTTGAAAGATTCCACCCCCAACACAACACTTCAAGGTGTAGTTGAAAGTTCAAGTTACAACTCTCATCCATAAGTGATTTTCCAAATAGACAAACAATAAATTTTCCTTATGGTTATTATGTCTATGAATTTAGAATTTCGTTTATATATGTTTATGTGTTCATTGTGATCTTAACAACTTCAATATTTTTAATAGGATTTCGGTATTGATATACAATCACTAGATAACTCTCTATAACATGGGGTCATCCATAGGGCTATTAATTGGGTCAATTGAATTAGGTATGGTTTGTACAAGCCCAAACTAAAAAAATTTGGACCTAAGCTTTGGGTCGATCCATTAATGTCTCAGATATTTTGTGTCTAATTCATTAAAAGTTTTCAGGATCAACCTATTTTAGGCCTAATTTGGGCATGTTCTATAACTTTTAAAACATGTAAAAACACCTCTACATTTTCTAACAGATTTGAAAAAACCCTATAAATATTCTAGCCGAACTTGAGATAAGCGGTATTCAGACTTGATTTAATTCATGTTTGTCCCTAAACATGAGTAAGTGAATACAAAACACTTTATGAATGTTTTGTTGTAGATTTATAATGCATAATATATCATATAAATTGATCTTGTTCCATTCATGGTTGAATAATGTGGATTTAAATTTTTAACTATGTCTCTTTCGCGCATGTCGTTATTTTGAGACCATGAATGACTTACATTGCTTTGGCGAACCCTTTAATTCATTTAAAACTCAGTTTTTAACTCATTCTATTTGCATGTATGATATATCAATCTTATATATGTCTATCATATTAGCAATGATTCTTTCGATCTATAAACATGATCAACCATGATAAACATTATTTTTTTCGTAATTCAACCTAGCACACAAACACTCGTTTGTCTATTAAAGAGTATTATTTGATCCTAAAAATAAGGCTGATTATTATCTAAACGACATAGTTAAAAATAGTTACAACCCTTAATCCTTGATGTTTGTGCCCTTCATCAATATTGTTCATGCAAACATTTAATCTTTCATTAAAACTAGATTGACCTCATGACTTTGTATTTTACCCTCTTTCAAAAACATACCACCAAAATGCATTTTGTAACACATCCTTATCATGAAATATATCATTAACTTTAAAATCTCTTTTATCTTGTGCAAAACCGATACCAATACCTGCAATAGAAAAGTTAAGAAAAGGTGAAAAGTCAATGCATTGACTTGGGAATAGTGACATGCATATTAACAGAGTAACATTGTGAAAAATTGGACTTTGACACCTTCTACTACACATAGTTTCCCCCGCTAGGTTCCATAATGACTTTATATGCACTTGTTTAACCATAAATTGTATTACCAAACTCTAGATTTTTTATACCGAAACTTCTTCAAGATCTTTTGAATCAATACCAATGTTTGAATTACACCCTTGTCTTTCATATCAACTAAGTCAGTGACCAAAATATGGGTTACAATACGACTATGAAACTATTCATTAACTTGAAATGACAAATAAAATTGATCCTCTTTCGATGCAATAAAAAGTTTAACAATGTGTTGTTTTTCAAAACCTCTTTTTAAAGTTTTGTTTATTTTTTCTTATAACTATTTATCACATAAAGAAGTATCACTTTTATCATATTTTTAAGTAATCATAAAATACGTCGAACATCATGACTACTTTAATCTTATTTGGGAATACAAAGATGAAATTTTTAACCTTTACTGTTAAGTGGATACATTTTTGCCCTAAGTTTATTCTCAAGCAGAAGCTCTATGATTTCACCAATCCTTGGGTTAACTTTCTTGTTTAATAATTAGCATTTCTGTTTCCCATCAATGTAGGTCATTGTGTTGTTATCAATTGAAATCCATTTGTTCACCATAAGCAACCAAAAAAGCCACTTCAAATATTTTATCAATCGTGTTAAAGAAAAAAAAAAATTTGTTATTATATTTGTAAAATTAGTATATGAAATTTTTATGTTCATATAGTTCTTTTCATTGAATATCACATAATCCTTTCATTGTAAAATATCAAATAAATATCTACTTTAAAAATATCATATAAGGCTCAAAAGTTGAAAAAATCACACTTAAGCTCACTAGATGTATATAAAATACATACATATACATATACGACATTCACAACCATCGAAATTTCAATTCAATTTCACATCAATCCTTAACTTAAAAGAATTGAAAATTAACATAAAACAATTTTTTCCTATTTCAAATTCGCCACAATCCTCACTAAAAATGTAGTATTGATATGAAAATATGAATAAAAAATTAGAATTAACTTTATTTACCACAATTACATCTACTTCACGAGTTCGTGACAACTAATAAAGAGAAATATTATATGTATGTATTTTGTACACAAATAAATATGTATTTATATGTGTTATGATATGTTTGGGTATCACTTTATTCTTAATTTAAAATCATTTAATCACATTATAATATATATCAAGTATTTACTTATTTTTGTATTTAAAATATATACGTATATTTTTATTGACTGACAAATTCTAACTTAGTTTCATAACATTAATTTCATAAAATAAAAATTAAAGTAAAAACAAATTTAAAAATCACACCTTTAGCTCAAATTTACAACAATCCTTTATTACGATGTAGAATTAACATAAAACATATTTTAATATTAGGCATTAATTCTACCCATAGTTTGTTCATATTTTACACAAATTTTAACTTTATTCACAACTATAGTGATCGATATCTTATAATATGATATTATACAAATAAAAAATTATACATATTTATAATATATTATAATTAATAAAACACAGTAAATATATTATACAATAAAAATCATAATACTAATACAGATCAATACATTTTTTAAAGAAAATGACAATATAGTAAAAATGTATATAAAAAATTTTAAATTTTTATAAGTGTTCATAGTATTTTTCAAAATGAGAACGTGTCTATTACATTTTTTATTATTTTCTTAATATTTTGCTATTTTATTTTTAAAAAACTATATCGTACCATACAATACTCGATGCACAATATATAAAACTAGATTTTCAATACTCAATTTGACTACCATATTCACAACAATCTCATTCTCTTGTTATATCCACTTGCATCCACTCTGGTTGGCTATTTTAATTAATTACCCATATTTCTTTCTTTGCACTTGCTTATTTGCTTGTGTTGAGACATCTATGCAGAAATTCACCCACAGTTAGGCTTCACAAAATCGCAATTAATGTTTAAACTGTAAACTGAAATTGCAATTCGCTCATAGGAGTGGACTTGTGTTTGCTGTGAATTATTATAATTGAAAGATTATTATTATGAAAACCCAAATAATAGAAGAATCTGCAAGGCGGAATACAGAAAAATAAAAATCCAAATGTGCATGGAAATTGTCACATTGGGAATTCAAGAGTTACGTTTCAGAGTGATTTAAGAATGAGAGAGAGCCTGCAATAACAATGAAAAACAAACAATGGCCAGCAGGATCAAATTAATGGTAATGCCAAGAGAATGAAAGAGAGACTGTCAACCAGTAAACTGATAAACAAAATTCATTGATATTACTGCCAAAGTGAGATTGATTTGAAACCCTTATTACACATTTCTTCCAGTTTTCTTATGCATAAATGAAGATAGAAAACTGTTAGTAAAGCTGCACTTCATAATACATTAACCAGTAATCCTGTGAAACATAGCAACATAAATCAGATTGAAGAAAACTACAAATTAGACACAAAAGATCAAGCTGAACATTGCCAGACTAGAAAGCTTTTTTTGATAACAAATCGCCTTTGCAAGCAACCATATGATGATAGGTCATATTGTAATATGTATGGAAGAATTTTTCTGAAGCCATGCGTGAAATAGTATCGAATGATAGTAGTAGTATCATTGGAATTTCCAGGTTTATGTGAAGAAATTCGACACAAATGCTCAAGTGCAGAGATTATTAAGAAGAGAACTCCATCAAGAAACATGAGATGAGAAAATTAAAAGTGTGTCTATCAATGAAGCAAACAGGCCTGAAATTTGTAACACATGCATTGCTAGCTTCTAAGATTCCCAAAACTGGCAACAAGTAGTAATATTTATCTATTGATGAGAAAGAGCAAAAAGGAGCTTCTCCATTTAACTTGTGTAGCTGATCCTAAAATTTCTAGTGCTCTTCTGAAAACATCAGCTATTAATGACAAAGAATGACAGACAAAATCCCTATTCAAGCATCTGAAATTGGAGATGGAGATGAATAAACAAGGAGCAACTATGGTTTTTTTTTCCCCCTCTTTTTTCTAATTCAATTTTAAATACATGAATAAAGGCAATAGCTGTCTTAAGTGGACAAAAAAATATTTAAGAAACATAAATTATAAACCTTGCCAAACGGGGCAAATGCTTTAACCTACATGTGCAATGAAAAAGATAAGTATGGATGCTAGCAATGTCAGCAATGATCGACATGAAGTGCCTGATTAAAAAATTAAGGCATGTAAATGCAACAAATATATTTAAAAAAAGAGTATCAACATGTCAATTCTAAGCAAGTTATGATCAACAAGTTTGAGCGACAGATAATGCAATCCATCCACATGGAAAAAATCAGTTCATTTATAAAATATAAACAGACATCTAAAGAGGGACAGCATGTCTGCGGGCCGAAAGGGAAAAGGCCAAGCAAGCATTTACAAATACACCAATGTTTGTAATTCATGCCACCCAACCTTTGTACTCTACATCTTTACCAAAAGGACAAAGTCCCATATACAACTCCAGAACGTAAAGTATATCATTAGAAGCTAAATTAACACTCATAACAACAAATTATCCTGATCAACATTGAATTATATCCCATCTAGAATGCTGAAGGAGTCATATAAGCAAATTCAGTTTGCTAAAACAGCTATGCAAGAACGGAAGCTTCGGCATGTCATTGATCAGAAAATATATACATTGGGTTCAGAAGTGAAATGTAAAATAGATACATTGAGGTCTGGGTGGATAAAGAGCAATGTTAGAAGTGAGCAATAACAATTTACAAATTAGGATAAGTGAAGAAGCCAAGAGTACATCAAGTGTTCCTGAATGCATGCGATTTCAAGCTTGTAAAAATTTCAGAAATGAAAAAGGGGTCTAAAAAAGACATCCTAGTTCCCTGTTTGGCAATAAATGATAGTGACACAACAACTACTTCTGATGCTAAAGTCTAAAGCAGCACAATAATGATGAAAGCCACATTTGCTTCCAAGTTCAAGTTGAACCAAACAAACCAAACTAAACCAAAAGGACAGTAAACACAACCGGTGAAATAATAATCCTTTAGGGCTCAAACATGATTAATTTTATGGATTGGGAAATGTTTAGAAGAAATAAGCAAGTGAAACAGTAAATGCAAACAAGACAATATTGGAATACGTACATACGAAGGAAAGAACTATACCAGCACATTGTCTCTACTGATGATGAATTTATATACTTTACACTGTAGATTTCACCTTTGTCAAACAAAACTCTGATGAAGAAAAAGACTTAGAATAAAAGAAAAAGGCAACAACTTGAAGAAAGCATACAGAATTTATCATTACAAAATTTCAAGAACCGATCGGTACATCTACTAGCACAGAATTTTTCACCTTTATTCTCTATATTTTGTAATTTTGGTACAAAAACACATTTTCTAACAGTGGGAAAATGGAGTTTTTTTTGACAAATGCAGATCCCTCTCATCTGAATTCAATGTCACCATAGGCAAATAGAAATGAGGGACAAGAAAATTATAACCAAATAGCCAAAATATAATTTAAAGACAGACTTAATAAGATAGAGGTCTACAAGGACATTAACTTACCTAAACCCTATCAATAATTAGTTGGCAGAGAAGAGGAATTAAAACTATGAAGTTTTCCTTTCAAATCTCATCCATCCACCTTCTTAGAACTTCAATTCATTGGATTGCCATAGCCCAAACCACCAAGTGAGACGCCGCCCCCGCCTGCATAAACTTCGGATGGATCTAGAATTGTAGGAGATGAAAAGCCCGCATTTCTTCCCCCACCTCCTCCCCCAACACCACCACTACTTCCAGCGCTTCCTAAATGCAATTCAGAAATGTTGGGAAAGCCCTCTTTTGTATTATCAGCTCCTTGATCATACAGAAACCCCTTGAAAACATGCCCACCAATCTTCACCACAGCCTGATATGCATACTCATCTTCACCATCCTCCACCGCCGTCACTCTAACACACTTGAACACTGCCGGTGCTCGTACTTGCCCCGGTAATGTCTCTTTAAAACTCGCATCTGTAAGCAAAATTCAACAAACCCTACTCAATTATCTCCCTCGACAAACCCTAAACATTGAAATTCCAACACCACATAAAAACTGAACGTAAATATGAAATCTTTCAATAAAATGAGATTGAAACAACAAACCTTGATGACTAGAACTAGTATCAAAGCTTCTTGGTGGAGTTGTATTAGAAGTTGAGGTATGAGAAGTTGTAGTCTGAGAGTTTATGAGCCTAGGCTTCTTGATACCAGACGTCGACCCAGAAGAGCCAGCGCCGCCCATGGCACCAGCAGTGACCATGAGTTGCCGCTCCCGTCGCCGTGCCGCCGGAACCCATGTGCTCTTCACGTGGGTAGCGCAATCAAAACCACGACTTTTGCAACACGTCCTACATCTTCTATGGCTACAGTCTTTCTTGGCTTGGTTTCCACAGTCTTGACACGTAGTTCCTGAACTCGAAGCCAAACCAGCGCCATCACACGTAGGTTCTGAACTTTTCTTGAGGTATGGATGAGAGTTCTGATTCTGCCAAAACTGAATTTGGCTAACTTTATTACGACCATTATTCAACAAATCTTGATCTTCCAGACTTTGAGGGGGAGCTAAACAAGGCCCAGTGGTGAGCAAAGGGATAACGCCTACACCGAGAGCGGTGGCATTAGCTCCGTTGATTGGATCGGATGCCACATTGAGGGAGTCATGGTGGTGGTGATGTTGATTGAAAGACGAAGCTGGAGCCACAACAAAGACGTCACGGAGACCCACCATGCCCATGCCCATATCGTGAGGGAAGCCACAGTTGATGGGTCGAGAAGAAGAGGATGGCCAAGACCCGGGCGTAGAGTGAGCAGGAGCCGCACCGGGAAGGGGGGCGGTCGGACCGGCATTGAAGCCGAGAGAAAGGTCATCGGGAGCAGCACGTATTATGGAGGAGGAAGAAGAGGCCCAGTCAGCAAAGGCGCCAGAATCTGAAGGCAATTGTCTCCGTGTAGTAGCCACAACTGGTAATCTTGAAGGATGACTCACCTAACGGTTTATATATTCATAAAAGGATAAATTTTTTATGAAAGGAAAGACTGAGAACAAGATGATGATGATGATGATGAGCAAAATCTAAGGATGTATCAGAGAGTATGTAGGTTTATATGAAAGGTGGGGTCAAAAGAAAAACAGAAAGCTGAAAAAGGGGATCTGTTGTGAGAGAGATGTCAATATTACTCCTGTGTTGCAGTCTTCGCTGCAGAAATCTACTTCTGTCACTAGGCTTTTCTGAAGAAGAAAGACGAGGTTGAGAGAGAGAGAGGACTGAGTTTTTTTTTGCAGAGCGAAAAAAGAAAGAAAGCAGAGTAAGAAAAAGTGGGGGAAGCAAGCGAGAAAAATGTGCACTAACGACTTGTAATATTCCTTCCATCTATATTTACATTTTCAAAATACAATCTTTCTACAGTAATAATAATAATATAAAACACAAAGATAATGATGATGATGAAGAAGAAGAAGAACACCAACAACTTGAACGCGTCTCTTCTTATTTCTTTTGGTTGTTTCTCTTGTTTCTGAGTCTGAATTTCCCTATGCAAAGCAAGCAATAAGCATTAAACTGAAGTGGTTTTGAATTATTTGGTTTTCGTCTTCTTCTTCTTCTTCTTCTTCTTGTTCAAGTCGACGTTCAACTGTGTGTGTCTCTCTCATATAATTAAAAACAGTAATAATAGTAGAGACTAGAGAGGAGGCAGAATAGGGGATATTTAGTTTTATAGTTGTGTGATTAATGTTTGTCCATTCAAGGGTTGGTCAAAGAAAACTTTTTCACTGGTACAATATGTTAAAAATATAAATTTTTAGCTCAAAATTTAACTTAAAAAACAAAAACTAAGTATAGACACCTCCATCCCGTTTATTTTGAAAATGGACTCTTTGGCCTTGTTTTATTGCCACTGTCCACAACGTTTCGAGTTACTTTTTCTCCTTCAATCTTGGTACTTTGTTGTTATCTTGCTCATTGGCCATCACATTAAGGATGAAAAAATGTCATTGCTTGCCCATATTAATTTGCTAATACAAGCAAGTTTTAGCTTGATTTAGTTGACTTGTGAGATGGGAAAAGACAACACGACAATCATGTAAGACATAAAGTCTCATGACAATTGTAAAAAAAACACTTTTAATCTATAATTAGTGAATGTAGACTTAAAAAACGACTTATGACCACGAAATTTTATATGTTTTCATTAAGACAAATAATAAAATAAAGAATTAACTTCTTATAAATGTTGTAATTAGCTAAGGTGTTATTTTTTAACGAAGATTAAACATTATTGGTCAAGTGACATCTCCTCCTTGTCTTGGATCTTGGCTTTAACATTATCAATAGTCTCAAAATCTTCAACGTGAAAAATAATAGTTTTACCGATAAAGTCTTAATAAAAATCTACATGCCTCCAAGAGATGGAGGACAAGATGAAGTGTTGACTCCTTTTAGATGTTATAATTGGCCAAAGTATGGTCATCCTCAAGTTGTTTTTTGGTGAAGAGTGAACATTATTGGTAAGATGAAATCCTTTTTTCATCTTGAATCTTGGCCTTGGTATTGTATAGAAATTGTCAACCTTGAAAGTGATGGTATTGTTGGTTAGGGTTTTGATGAAGATCTACACCTTGTTGGGAGAAGAACTTGAGAGAAACGAAGAATAATTGTAATATTGAATGAAAGTAATGAAATCTTATCAAAGTCCCAAAAAATGACTCATGGCGTCTCGTTGGCAATTGTGGCCCTTTCTTTCGTCATGGTAAGTTTATCCTTAATTAACAGTCGAAATCACACCAATCAAGGAGTAATCTTGACTTCTAAATTTGTAAGACCCTTTTTTTGGCAATGACAACTTTATCCTTAATTAACAATCAAAATCACACCAATCAATGAGTAATCTTGACTTCTGAATTTGTAATTTCTTCTTTATTTCAAACTACTCCATCCTTTTTTATTCTCAAATGATTCAAGAGGTGAAATATAAAATAACAAATTAATAAAGTTATTTTAATAAAATTTTTATATTTTAAAAAAATTAATTAAAAAGTTTAACAAATAGAAGTAATATGGTAATTTTAATCACTATTCCTAAATCAAGGTCCACTTTGTATTAATAGGGTTTAATTTTGAATTAAAAAAATGTTTTTAATTCAGACTGGGGGGAAAATTGTTAAATCCCTTTTTGGTAATTTTGTGGATCTCTAAAGTCACATGGCACCTCTCCTTCACTTTGCCCAACCCCAACTCATCTTCTTCCTCCTTCCTACCTATTTCCCCTCTTATTCCCTTACTCTCCTTTTCTACGCGTGGCTTAAACTCGCCCTTTCTTTTTTAATTTAATTTTTATTTAAACTTCCCTTTACATTGTATTTTTAGTCCTTAGAAAATGAATATATATATATAATATTTAAAAATTTATGTATATTAATAATAATAATATATTATTATATAATAAAATAATTTTAATAATATTTAATTATATAATAATATATTATTAAAAATTTATTATTATATTTTATCAGACAATTCTCACCGTGTCAGAAAAATAAAAAATCTTATAAATTAAATCCAGAATTTTTGAATTAATATTTAATATCAATATAAAAATTATTGAAATGAATCGAAAAACTTTGTGCAAAAATTTCAACGTAGGAAGAAAGTGAAGGGCGCAGATAAATCCCTCGAACACGCACTTTAAATAATAAAATTGAAAAAGATTTTATTATAGTAGATAATAGGGTAAAAGTCTTATTCCCACCCAAGGATTTATGAATGTCCCAATTTTCACCTGATAATTTTCAAAAATATAAAATCTAACTTATATCCTATTACAGTTAAAAAAAACGGTTAGGTTAGTTTTAGAGGTAAAATTATCATTTAATTATTAATTCTAAAAAAATATAAAAATTTATATCACCTTCTCCCCTCTAAACACTAAAAACTCACAAATTTCGTTTATAATTAAATTTTAAAAAGTTGTATTTTTTTCCTTAGGTTTTCAATTTTTTAGAACACTTTTAGTACGATGATCAGCTTCTATGGGGCTCTTTATCTCTCATGATGATGTCCCTCCCTCTTCAACAATTTGAAAGTTGTTTTTCTCAACACGATTCATCTAGTTGAATAGACGAAGACGAGTGTCTTTATCGATTCTTCTTCGTTCAAATGAAGACTTGTTTTTTTCGACGAAGACCAATCTAGAAGAAGCGAGAGAGAGGGTCAGAGGGTGCTAGTTGCTCGAGAGGGGAGGTTTTGTAAGAAAATTAAAACCATAGAGAGAAAACATAATTTTTTAAGTTTAACCATGAGAAAAATCGTTAGTATTTAGGATTTAGAGGAGAAAATTATATAAATTTTTATATAATTTTTAAAATTATTGGTTAAATGACGATTTTAGCTCTAAAACTAACAAATTTTATTAACTTTAACCATCTATGTATAATATTTTGAGTTTTTAAATGATGACATATAAAAGTTTGCAAATACATCAAACATTCGGGTGGGAATAGTGTTTTGGCCAAGATAATAAAATAAAAAGAAATATGAGTCTGACTGTGACAGTAGGTTAGATTTTGGCAGACAAATTGGGTGAAGATTGACAACAAAAACATGTGGGTTGATTGAATTTAATAATTTATGTCAAAATTTTCAAACGTTAAAGATATGTCTAGATTTGTAAGCAAAGAATCCCACAATTTACATGTAATTTTTTTCTTCAAATCTTATTTTCACACTGCAACATCGCCCTAAAACCTATTATTTACTCACTCTATGATGTTTATGTATTAAATGCACATGGAATAAATAGAAATGATCAAGGGTAAAAGGGTAATTGAATCTTACTAAAATAATTAGAAAATTAACATTAAAACAAAAATATAATAATAAAAATATATATATCTATTTAGAGTACGTAAAATCGTTTTATAAATTAATTTTTTTACCCTATGGAAAATAATTGGAGTCTAGAGAGAAAAAATACTTACAATACAAAAGTAAATCACTTTTGCCACCTAAGGTTGGGATAAAATACTTTTCACCTCTTATGGCATAAATAACATTTATATATCCAAAATCAACCTCCATTAATTGAAAAGAATCTTGAAACAATATCAGAAGGTTAAAATATCATTTTAACTATAACTATTTTATATTTAGAAATTATCAAAAAAATTTCAAAATTAACAAAAATTAAAAAAAAAACCTTTGAATATTAAATTTACACTACTACCCTCTTCTTCATTTTTATTTCACCTCCACCCTTTTTCTCTTTGGGGCCAATCAAATCTTAGTGATTATTCTCACTTTCGATGACTCATCTCCTACACTTATTCGACTTTCAAACCCATTTATGATGTTGATCTCTCCATCTGTAACTCATTATTGCAATGATATTATTATTTTTAACTCATTTGGATCGAAAACGTCTCTTAGTACTCATACTAAAAAAACTGAAAACACCATTATGTGATCTCTCTCCATGATATGACTCAATATCTCTCTAGTATTGGTTACACAACCTTGTCATTCTCAACAACCTCTATGTCATGACTCAATCAGTGGCAATAGTGATGGTGCGATTAAGTGATGGCTAGGGTTTTAAGGACTTAATGAAAGTTTTCAAACCTATAAGTTTGCTAAATTCTCATGCTTAAAACATTAAGGTTAAATGTAAAAAATATGTTATTTGTTTTTTTTTTTTCAAAATTTATAGATATGAATTAATGTTAGGGCATGTGAAAGCAGAAGAAAAAGTAAAAAGTAAAAAGTAAAAAATTTGTGCAAAAGTCTCCCTTATTCAAAATCTTGCTACTTGCTACCCACCTGTCTCCAAGGTTCATTGAATTCTTCATGCCGTAAAGACGACTTGCTCATTAGGTAGCAAACGTGTGCAAAAGTCTCCTTTATTCAAAGCACAACCACCTCTTTCCTTTTCCTCCCCCTTTAGTCTTGAGTAGGATAGATTTCAATTTCAAATTCAGGCTTGTAAGAAATTTTTCGATTATGATTATTAAAAAAAAAAGTTACGCAACACAAATTTTGAATATTTAATTAGATATTTATGATGTATCATAATGTGATTAAGTGGTTTTATTTTAAAAAGTAATTTAAACCAAGGTTTTACAAACGTAACAAGGGTTTAAACTCATACCTTCTCCCTGAAAATTCTAATACTTCAATAGTTTTGTTAATCTCTGACATTTTGATTAAGTAATTTTGAATTAAAAATAAAGTATTACTTAATTATATAATGACATATTATCTATATATTTAATTAAATACTCAACATTGTGTGCACATAACATTGTTAAAAAATAAAGATAGACTTTTTTTTTCAATATATTTATCATCAATCATGTTAATTATAAAAACAAATTTTAGAAAAAAAATTACTGATGCTAATGTCAAATTTACATTGACATCATGAGATTGACAATTGTTTTTAATTTAATGCTACTGTGAAAATACAAGTATGAAAAGCACTAAAATTATTTCGAATATATAAACTAATTCAATTGATGTACTGATATGTAATTTAACATATAAATAACATTACTCTTTATTATTTTAGGGTTTATGTTATCTCAGTGAAGGAAATTAGGGTTTTGAATTGTAAGAGAGAGCAAGGCAGCTGATTGTTCTTACGAAAGATCTCAAGTATTGCTACCCATATATATTGTGTATAGTAATGTAGATAATTTATAAGGAGTTGGAAGAAGAAAGAATTCATAAGATTGTTCTTGATCAATAATGCATGTTTCCAACAGAAACAGTGAGGCTGTTAAACAAAGAAAGAGGCAAACAATTCATCTTCCCTGTCAAATTTTTGAGTTTTATGTATATTATTAGATAAACAGTTTCGACTTGACAAAAACAATGAAAATAGACAGTTTCTATCACAAAAAATCATCTAACACAAACACGATTCGTCGTCTTTCTTTCTAATGAAGACAATCAAGGCCAAGATGGAGAGAGACTAGGAGAAAAATAGAATCTGACCAGAGATAGCGATGAGCATTGGAAGTGGTGACGAACAAATTTAAACTTTGAATAGAGGAAATTGTTAGAGTTTTAAATTTAGAGAAAATGTGATAAATTTTTAGTTTTTTTAATATTTATAATTAAATAATATTTTTATATTTAATTTTAATAATAAATTTTAACAAAATGTGAGTATTTAAATTTTTTCAAGTTAATAGATTTAGGAGGGAATAATCCTTTTGGCCGAAAATAATATATATCAACATAAAATTTCAATTTTATAAGGTGAAACTTATAAATGACTTATTTTTGTAGTTTCAAATGGTAATTAATTTGCGGGTTTGATGTAATTATTAAGTCTTTAATTAGCTTAATCGGTAATTTCAAAACTGATTAGATATGAATTGAGGACTTTCTGAAAAGGATTAATGTTTGCTAATATTAATTAATAATTAGTTAGGAAATTAAGTGAGTAAATCTTGACCCTTCACTAGTTAGGCAAGCAGTTAGCTTTTATTGATCTAGGAAGAAGAAGAAGAAGAAGAAGAAGAAGAAGAAGAATTGAATCAGATGAGCCATTATTGATGTTTACTTTTATGATTAGCCTTTTAAATCATCATTATAAACCCTCGAAGCTTCAACTTCCTTAACCCTTTTTTTTAATTAATTAATCAATTCCATTATTTCAACCCAATTTTACCATTTTTTTAATATACTTTGAGTCATTAAAACCTGTTTTATATGATAAGATCGGTGTTACGTTTTATAATTAACTAATATTTATTTTCCCTCGTTCATTTGTTTAAAAAAAGATATCAGTGAGATGTTGTTTTATTTGTTTAATTATTGAATTCACGAAAATATTTAAAAGTAAATTTTTACTGTTTGGTGGGCTCGATGACAGTAATTAACAGGATAAATTATGTTAATTAAGAATGATTTAAACATGATTTTACTCCTTTAACACGTGCAGGATAATGAAGAAAATGATTTAGATATTGAACTCGTCACTTCATAAACTTTCATTATGACTATTCTTATTATTTTTTCCGAAAGGACCAATTTCCACCCAAAGTCTGGTGAAAGGGCCAACCCATACCTACTAATTTTAAAGAAGGCCAAATGACTATTTCCCACCCAAGGTTTGATGTTTTCTCAAGTTTTCACCCTTTAACTATGAAAATACCAAACACCCATCCATGGCCGGTTAAATTTAACAAAACCCTAACGGTGGTAAGGGTAAAATCGTCATTTTCTCTATAATATTAAAAATAAACTAAAATAGAATCTAATTTTGCCCCCCTAAACTTTAAAAACTAAAATTTTCCCTCAGCTTAAGTTTTAAAAAATCACAGTTTCACCTTAGGATTTCGTTTTGAAATCTCCGACGACATTGCCGATGGTCTCTCCCTCCCGAAGCATCATCTCATTCCGGTGATCTTTTTCCTCCCATTTGGACTCTCGATCATAGTCGGAGAAGTCATGATGATCGTCTTCCCAGACGAAGATGAGACGACTCGTCATCTTCTGGGAAGATGAGTCGTCTTCCCAGACGAAGAAGAGAAGATCGATCGATCTCGTCTTCATCGTCTGGGAAGACAATTTCTCTTCCCATACGACTTCTCTCTGTGCCAGATGGGTTGGGGTGGAGTTGAGGGGGGTCATCAGTGGAAGAGAAACCGTCAGGAGGGGAAGATGACCGACGATGGCATCGGAGAAAGTGAAATCTCATCTTCGTCGTCTAGGAAGACGATTTCTCTCTGTGCCGGATGGGTTGGGGTGGAGTTGAGGGGGGCCGTCGGTGGAAGAGAAATCGTCGGGAGGGGAAGACGACCGACGATAGCACCAGAGAAAGTGAAAGGGTTTGGAAATAAACCTTAGGGGGAAATGCGATCTTTTCAAACTTAGCTTAGGGAAAAAATGTTAGTTTTTAAACTTGTAGGGGAAAATGATATTAAACTTTCAGGGGTTAGGGTTTCGTTAAATTTAACTGACCATGGGTGGGTGTTTGGTGTTTCCATAGTTTAAGGGTGGAAACTTGAGAAAACATCAAACCTTGGGTGGGAAATAGTCATTTGGCGTTTAAAGAACTCAAATACCTATCTTACTATTTAAATTCATTGTTTTTGTTAAAGATAAAAATATTTAAAAAACTTAAAATTTATCAATCCTCCCGCCCCTCTCAATGTTTAAAAACTAATAATTTTTTCTTTTTAAAATTTGAAAAATTATCATTTTCCCTTAGGGTTTATTCTCTTTTTCGGTGACTGTCGTTCTTGGTGTCGAAAATCGGAAGATGATGAAGCGTTCCCTTGGGTGGAAAGATTGACCATCATTTGATTGTTGCCCTAGGTTTTTGTCAAAAGACAACAAAACGTCATGTTCTTCTTTTCGGTTTAACAAAAATGATTTGTGTTCATTTGACCAAAGATCAGTGTCTCTAAATAAGGTTGATACTAATCTTTGGCTGGACGAAGACGATGCTTCATCATCTTTTGATAAAAACCAAAGGGAATGGTCGATCTTCCCACCTAGGAGGACGTTTCGTCATCTTTCGATCTTTAACAACAAGAACAATGATTGTCAAAGATATGGAGAAATCTTATAAAAAGTAGTCACTTTTCAAACTTTTAGTGGAGGAAAATTTTTAGATTTTTAAACCCTAGTGAAAAAATATGATAAATTTTAAGTTTTTTAAATATTTTTAATTAAGTGATATTTTTTTTTTATCCTAATATCGGGAATTTGCTGTTTAAGTATATAAGAAAGTGTAAATTTATATTGTATAAAAAGAGTTTAAATTTAAAATATTTTAATATCAAATTTTTTATTTATTTGATTTAATAATTATTAAATTTAAAATTTAGTTCAAACCAAAAAAATCTCCCTAACTCCAATTGTATTTAAAAAATAAAATAAAATAAAATACCTGAAATGAGGTTAGGTTTAGGTTAGGATAGTGACCAAACAAAGACAGATATTAGCAATAGCCAGCTAATAGCTTCGCCTTCTTTCACTCTCAAGGAATCATCTCAGATCTCTCTCATAGTCACATCAGAAAGTGAAGCTTTCTTTCTATTCATGGTTGACCATTAAACAGTGAATTTTATTACTTTCTTAATGAAATTGTTTTGAGACACCTCTTAATTGAACGAGCAGGAATGGCAGGCAGGCTGGCAGGCAGGCTGGCTGCCCATTTGGAAAGTGCAGAGATTAGAATTGCAGAATCCAGAATAGGGTTTAGATGTTTCTAAAATTGGTGTGTCTTCTTCAATCAACGTGAATGCATGTTTCAAATTATTATTGTTTGCAACGGATCCTATATATATATATATATATATATATATATATATATATATATATCTCCATTATTATGATTTTTCCTTTGGACATTCCATGCACGACTAATCTTACACTACTACTATTAATGTATCTTTTTAAATATATCCCTTAAAAAAGAAGATATAAGCCCTGTATTAAGAGTTATTTTTTTAAATCAAAAATTTAATTCTCATATTTCATATTTGAAACCATAATATATTATCATATTTTATGGTCTTGAAATTTAATAGATATCCTCATCTTTTTATTCATTTATTTCTTCTTTAGGTTAATAAAATTAATTAGGTAGTTATATATGAGTGAAAGAAAACCTAACAGTCATGTGAGTTAATTGTCTATTAGCTCTCTGATAACCCCATAAGAGTGCTATAATATCGATATTATCACCTGTATTGTATGATTATAACTGAAAAATATGATAATAACTTTGATATCAAATGATAAAAATTTTAAGATAATCATATCTAAAAAACTAGTTATTAAGATTGAAGAGTCAAGACTATAAAAACCCCACACTAGAGGAGCATATTTTTTAATATCGAATTCAACTCTTATACCTTATATTTGAGATCTTAATATTTTTATACTCGTATATATTTATTAATATAAGTATAAGATGCTATTTTTCATTGAGATTACTTGTATTTGCAATGAGATACATTAATAATAAAATTATACATATTTATTTTAAATACACAAATGAGTACATACTTGATGCATGTCATCATGTGATTTCATGATTTTGAATTAAAGATAGACCAAGGGACTTATTATATCATTTTCCCAAAATTTTTCCTATTAACTTTGAAAATATCATTTACTCACTCATTGACAATTAAAATTAACTAATTATATCATTTTCCCTTCAAACTCTAAAAGCTAACAATTTTCTCTCAACCCAAATTTTCAGAAACTGCATTTTCCCTTAAAACTTGGGTTTGGGGGAAATTGAATTTGAAAGTTCGAAAACCCTACAGAGAAAATGTAGTTTTTAAAAACTTGAGTTTGGAAGAAATTGTTAATTGTTAGGGTTTAGAGGAAAAAATGAAATCAAATTTAAGTTTATTTTTAATATTAAATATAAAATAACGATTTTACTCTTAAAACTAACAGATTTGAACGATCATGAGTGGGTAAATGAGATTTTTAAAGTTAACAAAGGGAAACTTAAGAAAACAATATATTTGGGTGGGAATAAGTCTTTTGGCCTTAAGGATAAAGTAATTCATAATTATATAATAACACATATAAATATGTATTTATTTATATATTTAAAATAGGTATACATATAGTATTACCCATATATTAATTACCTTTTTACTTAAGGAAACAATTAACATGCAGTCGACTAACTATGATATATCTTTAACATATGTGTGTGCATTCAGTTAGAATACATACAACTTATTTGTAAGAGTAATACTATGTGTACCCATTTTGGGTACATAAATATATACACACTCATATGTGTCATCATATGATTGATTATTGTTTTATTATTAATTCAAAATCATTCAATTACATAATGACACATATAAATACGTATATATTTGTATACCCAAAATAGGTACACATAGTTTTATTGTATTTGTAATGCCATAAGATGTACAAAAACTATAAGAAATACTCTCTTAGCAGCCTAACACTACTTTGATTGATTTATCAGGAAATACAAAATTTCAGTATTACTAATAATGATATATAGTGGTAGGTATATGGTATATAATACAAGATATGATAAATAATATAATTCGGTTATTACTTCTATCATATATATTAAAATATTAACAAAATAATTATAATTTAAGTAAAATATTATTTTATTATATTTAAATTAAATATAATAATTATATATATATATATAAATTTGTATTATACATAATAATAATTTATATCAATAATCTTTTAAATAATTTATATCATTTTATTATATTCAAAAATATGAGTATAATTTTATGTATAAATAATAATTATTCTCATATAATCAAATATTATGTTATTTTTAATTTTAAATTATCTAATTATAAAATAATATATAATTATTTATACACATAGCTCTTACTTAAATGTTTATATCACGGAGTACTTTTGTGCCAACCAACCGCATGATTGAAAGCTTAACAATTTCTTTTTTTTTAAGTTAAGTTGTCTATTTCAACCCGAAACCTATAAATTATCAATAATATGAATAAAAGTACGTGTAAAGGTAATTTTGATTAATTTATTTATATAAATTGATATAATAATATTTTTTATTTTTATAATTTTAAATTATTTAATTATTTAGTAAATTAATAAAAATATTTATAAATATGATTTTTCGATAAATTAATTACAAATAAAATAATTAAAATAATACTTGCATTGAACATGACATGAAGCAAGTAAAGAAACAAACAACAATCATCCCATCGCCATACCAATAATAAACAAATAGTAAATAAAAAGATGGAAACTAATTGGACGGTCATGATCCTCTGTTGAAAATTAAAGGACCACACTAAAATTAGTACGGGCCGGATGAGACAGCACGCCACCTCCGTAAATTTAGGCTGGCTTGTTCCCCCTCTATTATTATTATTATTATTATTGTTATTATTATTACAGCATTTCTCTCTTTTCTTTGCTTCTATTTTGTATCATGTCTCTCGAGCACCGTGCTCTGGCTTTGTGTCTGGGTGTGGGTGGTGTTAATACTTTGTCCGTGGTCCTTGACCTCTCTGCCCCTCACTATTTTTATTATTATTATTTTAATTATTTTTATCAGAATTTGTTACGCCAACTAGGCTTCATGCATACACTGACAATGGAATCCTTGTGTGTTGACTTTTTTTTTTTACATGGAAATACCAATTTTATCCTAGCAACAACATTAATAATAATAAATCTTTGAAGTTCATCCAACCTTAAAATTTAACAAACAAAATTAGATTTAAATAGTTATTAAATCGATGATTTAATTTAAAATTTATAATATTTAATATGATTAATTTAATTTTAAAAATAATAATTAGGTTAAAGTGAAATTTTTTATCGCCAAAAAAAAATTAGATTTGGTTTCACTATAATTTGGGGGTTGTATTTAGTATATGGAACTTAAGGGGTTTAAAAAACAAAGAAAGTTGGATGTAATATTTTTTATAAGAATCACGTGGGTACAGTGCGGTTAAGGCACCGACCATCACGTTTGTCTCTCCGCGTCATCTTTTTGTCCAGGTCCTTTTGCACCAGCATTTTTGTTTTTTCTTTCTTTCTTTTTTTTTTTTTTTTTTAAATTACATATCCACAATTTTCTTTTTTTTTTAAATAGAATTATTTTTATCCGGGTTAATATACAGCAACATTTAATATAATATCATATAATATATATAAAAAATAATATATATCAAATTAATATAATACAATAAATATATTATACGATAAGATACATATTATTAATATAAATCGATATAATTTTTTGAGAAAATGATGATATAACATGAGTATACATGAGAAATCTTAAATTTATAAGAGTATTTATGATATTTTTTAAAATAAGGATCTATCAATTAAATTTTTTTTTTATTTTTTAAAAGTTATATCATACGATACATACTCGATATACGACACAAAAATTAAATTTTTGATTCATAATATGAGATACGAATCTACTACCATGTTAGTAACAAGTTATCTCTAAATGAGTGTTCGAATGGCACTCTAAATAATTTTTATCCCATTTCAATAGGAGAAAATTTTATTTAAATAATAATCTTAATGATTAGTAAAACTGATAAAGGATAAAAATTTTAGGAAGAAAGTCTGGTTTTAAATATTTATTATATTTATAAAATATTAACTTATCTAATATAGTAATTATGGATTCGATTACTTTGTCCATATTAAAGATATGATTATGATGAATGTTTTGTTTTATTTATGATTTGAGGTAGGGGTATGTGATTTAGGCTTTGGTAATATAAATCTATATATACATGCATATGGCTTGAATAATGTGTGTACTAATTCGGTGAGGTTTTAAATTTACCTTGATTCAATTATATAAGTGCTACTCTTAATGTGAGATTAATGAATTGTGGAAAGAATTGTTAAAACACGACCAAATGACTGAATTACGTGAATCCACCCATAATGTGATATAAAGTTGTCTTACAGATAGAAATGACCATGTATTTGTGTTGAATATAGGAATGTAAACAAGTGTAGACTCGTGTAGAAGGAAACACACAATCATACACTAAATAGAATAGAACATTGATTATTAGCGAAAGGTCATATGTAGAACTTGTACAAGTTCGTAACATGTAGGATAAAAAATGATAAATACATGTGCAAAAGAGGTGCATGACGATTCATGAATGTACAAAGATAATAGCAGTCCTAGGATGTGTGCGGTCATGAAGGAGAGGAAGATTTTGATCATGACAATGAGGTGCATGGTCGTGGATGCGTATGCATGATTATACATAATAGAGTGCATGCCTGTATAAGGTCAATGCACGATCATACATAAAAAGAAAATTAAACACCCGTCCAAGATCAATGGAAAACCATTCGTAAACCTTTTCTGAGTGATTTTTAGAGATGTTTATTATATTTGAAATACCAAGATGTGCCATAGAGAAAGAAAAAGATAGGGTATAAAAAATACAATAAAACTATATACACAAATTTATGTATAAACAATGATATGTTACCATATGATTATGTATTGTTTGATCTTTAATTTTAAACTACTCAATTTTATGGTGACATGTCATTAGTTGTATACGAAGTTATACAAATTGTTTGTACAAATAGCATTACTCTACAAAATAAAGGTATGTACACTAGATGAAAGTTAGATAGTAGATATGTGCATAATTCAACTCAAACCAAAAAATTAGATTAAATGACTTAAAAATTACAGTTTCGTTTGTAAAACAGTTTAGTTTGAGTTGATAAATATATTGAAAACATTTTTCAATTTGAGTTGCGATTTGTACAATTTTAAAACTAAACCAAATCATAAAATCGTATTTTTTTAAAAATACATATATATAACTTATTTGATAGATTTTTTTAATAAACAATTAAATGTATAACTTTTTTTATTATTTTTTATATGTATATTGTGTATATATATATTATGTTTATTTTACATATTTGTAATTTAAACTAGAACAAATCGTTTCTTTTTAGTTTGGTTTAAAACTTAAAATAGTTTAGAGTAATTTAAAAGTTTTCCAAACAATTTTTTTAGTTTTGTATGAAAATTCTATATCAACATTAATGTAAATATACATGTCCATAAAAACAAATAGTTTATCAGACTATTTTCATCGCAGTATGTGTATAGAAGTAATTAAATTAGAGAAATAAATAAATTACCCTAAAGTTAGGGGGGCAAAACAGAATTACCCCTGCATTTAAATTTTAAATGAAAATGTCCTATATTACTATATGTAATGTGTGTAGTATTTAAACACAAACAAGACGTAGACCGAATATATATAAAAAGCATCAAACATAACTATAATGACTGTAACATCCTCATGTCAGCTTCATGCTTACTGACCTCACATTGTAATCTCCATTTTTACCTTTTACCTACAGAACATTGAAAACAAAAGATCGAGTAATAAATCACTCAATAAATAAGAGAACTTTTACTTACAACTTGAATATATAGTCTCTTTTTTAACTTAAACTTATTTCACTTGGACTTTGTCATTGAGAGTATACTTTCGAACTTCAAACTTTGATGACACGGAACATATCTCACTTAACTTACTTATCTTGAAAACACCTTTGGTCATATTTAGTCATCTTCGCAAACACTATGGTCCCGTAACTATGATGACTTCATCTTAGTCATCTAAGACATGTTTTATTAAAATATTTTTTTTGTGTCGATCGATCTGAATCAAGACATAGATTTGACATCTTAACCACATGAATTGTATAATGCATAATCCTTTCTCCTTACACATACTATTAGACTGCTATACACATGACTATGCCCCACTGTGGGTGTGTAAAGAGAGATTCTTACAAGGTAGCAATCACAATGAAAATATATCAAAACTCATGAGAAAATCATATTTTCATGGATATTTTATTAAAAACTTTAACTGAGGAAACTATTCTACACATACCTACGGATACTAGGTTTTCAAGTGTCTTATGAGAAGCATTATGGTCTCACACATGCTTTATAGATCACTAGTTACTCATGTATCCTATGAGATTAGTTTTGAACATCTTTGCACCTTAACTATGTGAAAACATTCAAAAGAAAACTGGTCTCACGAAAAAAAAACTGGTGGGATATGTTTTCATTTAAAAACATGCATGCATTCGAGCCCTTAACTCATGCTCGTAACTGGCTTTCACTCTTAAATTGAGTATCTATGATACCCTAATACATTAGTGCACTCTTTAGGCATGATTTGATACTATTATATACTTTATATGTCTTTACAATCCTTTGGGGCATTGCTATTAATGATTGAGCATAAAACTTAAATATATGTTCTAGTTTTGTTTGGATGTATGATCATACATCATAGACAAATTATAGACTGAATCATAGTAAATTTTTCTACTCATAGTTTTACTATTTTTTTTATAGTAGACAAAAGAGTTACATAACCAATATTTTCTAATAATAGAGATTTTACCAATATTTTTAAATTCGGATCGATTATTAAATCAGTTATTTTATTGGTTTATGGATTAATCTGATAATCAATTGATTTAATCTATTATCAAATTATTATATATTTTTTAAATAATATTAAATATTTATTACATTTTTTAAATATAAAACATATAAAATATAATTTCAAATATATTAATTAAACAATAGATAAAAATACTAATTATAAATAATGTTTTGATTTAATAAATTTACCGAATTTAATCTAATTTTAAATTAATTAATATTTATATATAAAATAAATCTGATTAATAATTAAATTATAAACTGACTCATAATTTGGCTAGTAAATCCAGGTTATTTTAAAAACTCTGAATTTTACAAAGCACTAAAAATTGTATCTATCAGGTGGTGAGGTACAGTAGAAAAAACAAAAAGTGAAAATTTTAAATGAAAAAAAAATGGCATGATGAAAATACAAAAACCAAAATAAGTCGACACCCCCTTCTCCCATAAAATGAAAGCGGCGCTCCGCTCTCCAACGCGCTCTCCTCTCTCTCTTTGTCTCTTTTTCTGTGTTTTGTTTGTGGTGTAATTTCAAGAACTGTAATGTAAAACAGCGCAGGTCTAGTTTAAGTAGGGGGCGGGAGGAAGACGCAGATGCCGAGGAGATCAGAGAGAGTAAATGAAGGCTTCCTCCACCACCTCGAGCCGCGTGCCCACAAAACCCCCGTGTTTTTACTAGCTTTATTTTTTTTTTTCTCTTCCTTCTCTCTACTTCTTCTCTCACGCGCTTCCATCCCACGTTTTTCATCTCCAAACAAACTATTTTCTTTCACGTTTTTACTCTTTTTTTTCTGTTAATATTTAATATAAAAATTATGAAATAATAATACTTTTTATTTAAAATTCATAAAACTATTTTTTTATAAAGTTTATTTTAACAGAAATTGCCATAATGAGAACATTTACAACGTTATAATTTTTCCAACTTGTCATAAATAAACACATATTAAAATGGTTTTATATTCTAAAATAATAAAATTATGTGTTGTTTAAATAAATAATTTTAAATTAAAAATAAATATAATTATATAATTACACATTATTTATGTACCTAAATTATATATTAAATATATGTACATATAATATTGTAAAAGATAAAATTCTGATTAATATGTTGGATTTATTTTTGCTTTAGTGTTTTTATAATTCTATTTAATAAAAGTTATATTTTTAAATTAAATAAAAATATCTCTTTATTTTCTACTTATATCACATATAATTGAAGGAAAATAAATTAAAAGTTTTATTTCATTTCTAACTCTTTTACCTTTCAATTTATAAAAGAAAGAATAATAGTTAATTAATTAAAACATTTATCCAAAATAAAACAAAATAAACATTAATAAATCACAAATTAATTCAAAATAAAGAAGAAATGAGGCGCGTGGTATGGAGGGGAGGGTATAGGGAAGCGTGCGGGGAGATTCGGTTTTGATGAAGCCTAGGACTAGGAGTAGGAGTAGGGGAATAGGCAAATCGGTAGTACAAAAGGCGGAGAGTATTACGTGGCACAATATGGAGAGTTTCAGTGACTGTTGTGAGTGACGGTCAGTTGTTCCTGATCTGGCAAAAATATTTTTACTTTTTACTATCCTTAAATTTAACCCTTTACCTCTGTTCCCCTCTCTGTTCCGTTGCCCTACATTCTCCTTAAACTCCTCACCATTTTTTGAATTTAAAATTTTTTTAAATTAATAATTGTTATATTTTCTTGTCAATAAAGCCACCGAATGAGCTTCCGTCACAAACATCTCTGACCGCGCATGTAAAAAGTAATATATATTGAAAATAATAAAATTATATATATTTATTTTAAATATATAAATATATATTTTTTATATGTTGTTATATAATTAATTAATTTTAAATTAAAAATAAAATAATATTTTATTAAAAAATAACATGACATATATATGTTTATTGTATCACATATGAGTAGAACTTTAGGTTTTTAAAAATTGGTGGGTATGAGTTTGAAATTGCACCTAGCCTTGGGTGAGAACAAGTCTTTTGGCCATAAATTAATGAAGAATACTATGTGTATCTATTTTGGGTATGTATACACACCCATACTTGTTATCACATAATTGAGTGTTGTATTATCTTTAATTCAAAATCACTCAATCATATAATAATATATATAAGTATGCACATATTTTTATACCCAAAAAGAGTATACATAATTTTATCGTAAATTAATTAATAATTTTATTATCACCTCTAACCTTTCAATAAAATAATGAAATCCTTAAATATTAATTGTCATTTTTATTATCTTAAAATCTTTTTATCTAAAATATTACACAAAAAATAAAAAACATAAATTGAGCCAAGAAAATTGTTTAATTCAAATATTAAAATCAATTTGCACTTGCTTTTCCCTTTTAGGCTACTAAATTGTTGGATTTTAAGAAAAAGAGACAAAATTGGTAGGTCTTATGATTTGAATGAAATCTTAGAGGTTTTCCAAGAGTTTAGCATATTTCAATGAACTTTACATATTTATACGTTAAACTTCAAATGAGGAGTTAAATGTAATATTTTACAATATAATAATTAATATAAAATATATTTTAAAATAATTATATATAAGAGAATTTAAGTAAATTATTATCTTAATATTTTATCATAAATATATAAAATAAATAAAATAAAATATCGCAACAAACATTTTCTATATTTTTACGCTAAAATATGATTAAATCTTTCAAAGCAAGTTTTAAAATCACAACAACTTCATTGGATGGGGATGAAGAGCATCGACAGAGGAACACATTCGAGAAAAACAATAAAATTATATTCACAAATAATAATATATTATTATATAATTATATATTACTTTATTTTTAATTTAAAATTACTTAATTATCTAATAATTTATTATTATTTATATATACAAATATATATTATTTATATATATAATACTATCTTATTAAAAATGTCTATATATGCGGGAATTTTCTGAAATCTGCAACTAATTGCTTTAGCCTTCTAAGTATTTCGGTATTCCTATAATTTCAAATCAATCTATTACTTGCCAATTTCTGGGGATAATAACTTGCATTTTCCAAGAAAAAAGTCTTTTCCAATTATTATTATCAAAAATGAAATATTATCTTAAAAATAAATAAATTAAAAAATTATTATATTTAATAAAATTTAATTAAAATAAATAAATATATAAATAATTATTGTGTTTGATTAGAGGTAATAAAATAATATTAAGAAATTATTTTATTTAAATATATTTAAATAAAATTATTTTAAAATATTTTTTATATTACTTATTATATTAATTGAAAATGAACTTATTTTTATTTTAAAAACTTAATAAATAAAAATATAATTATAATAAAATTAAGATTACTTTAATAATTTTTTTAATATTTAAGGTGAATGTAGTAATCAAATTACCACTTATATTATCTGTCATATTACTATTTGTAAATTGTAATATTTTATTACTGATAAACTAAATAAAGTAATATAAATAATAAAATATAGATTAACAAGATAATTTTTATCGGTTGAAACCAAACAACTCCTATTTGTAATATGGATGAATCTTAGGTAGTGGAAAATCAATTTTTATTTCATAGTTAAACTATTGATATAAAAATCGATAAACAAGTAATATATACAAATTTATATCCAAATAATAATAATTATTATATAAGTAAATATTAAAATTATTTAATTATATAATAATATATAATTTATTATATATAAATTTATATTTATTATCTATATATTTGTAAGATATAAAATGAATTAGGATCCCAAGTTAAAATATAAAGAGAACCAAAATTTGGGTTAAAATAGTTACCCTATTCTAATAATTGGGCCCTAATGATGTCTAGCATAAATTAAAGTAGGAAGGATGGAGGTATGAAGTTAGAGTTGCTGTTAGTATTGGGTTCAACCTAGGCCTCTCTATATATACAAGCAGATACATATTTTATAGAATAGAATGGTCCCTAACTTTGTTTACATAGTTTGCAAGTTTTAAAAGTTGATGTGATTGGCAAGAAGTTGAGGAAGAAGAAAGAGGAAGCACCCCTGCCACCCACTTTGATACATTTATAAGATTCTAAAGTCTTTATCAAAATAATTGACAAGAAGGGTTTTAAAGCTTTGATTATTTTTCACTTTGGTCCCTAATGAGAGACATTGGGATTTCATCTCTTGCTTCAATTATGTGCATAAATTATATATATCACACCCTTTTGCTTAAATAACTGGCAACTTATTTGGTCTACAAAAAGGGTCAAACTTGGGATTTGCCTACTATTTTCAATTCTATTCTCAATAATAGACTTTGAGTTATAAAACCTCCAAAAGGTCATCACCAACCTCTTTCTTAAAGACTCATGTGGGGAAGTTGTTTACTAGCTTTCTTGTTAATGGTTTTGCTTGTAATTATATAAGGGATATTATTAGATTTACCTTGCATTAATAAATAACATTACACGCAATAATGTAAAATTATTAGAAACCATTGATACATTAACCACACAAGGAAAGCACGAGCAATTATACTTTTAGATTTAATGGATATTATTAACTTTATCAGCTTACAAGTGGACATTTAAAATTTCGAAACTTATAAGATAAGAGCGACAGTATACTAAACCTTAGGAGGGAATAAGTCTTTCGGCCTTCTAGTTAAGCTGTAAATGGGCCAAAATTGTATGTAATCAAAGTATATTGTTGGTGGGCTACATCTTTAATGATGAGACCCTGCATTGAGAATAAATACATAACATGTTGAAGATAAATAGACAATTTCTAGTGTATCATCTAAAATTTTATTCTTGAATGTATTGGGCCTCTTGGGTTCAAGATTTTCTTGATTTAATGGGCCCTTTTTATTAATAAATAACTTTGGATATTAACACAGTGAGCAATGCTATATGTACATATTTTTGATACATAATTTATATACACAGTGATGTGTCATCATATAATTAGGTGATTTTAAAACATGTGTCATCATATGATAAAGAAACATCCAATCACATGATAACATCTCATCTGTGTATATAAATTGTGTACTAAAAATAGGTACATATAGTTTTATTGTAACACAATTCTCATCGGGAAATGTTTTTCACCCCCTCCATTTCTATGGTGGCTAACTCTCATATGTTGTTTTGACAAAGGCTAAAATAGTAATAAAATTTATCATTGTTTTTCCTCAAAGCCTATTGAATTGGTTCTAAGAAGGTTCTTGGAAGATTTCACAACTAATATCTGTTTACATTAAATATATCATCAAAATCAACTTAACACCCTAACTCATACAATTCAAATTATCACCTAAATAATCAAAATCATAACCAAACTCCATTTTCTATGTGTTTCATAATGAAAAATATGTTAGTGTTGATCAATATGGTTTAGAGTTTCAAAAGTTTATTATATATTTATTTACATCCCCAACTAAGTTGTCAATCGGATCTATTGAACTAGGTTTGAGTTTTAGGTCTTATATTTTTTGTTCAGACTCAGTTCATCCAAATTATTTAGACTTCTGGCTTGTTTTGAGCATGTTTCATATTAGTTCTATAACTTTAAAGACTTGTAAAGCACCCCTACGATCCCTTGTAGATTTGAGAACCTCACAAATGTATACTCACCCATAATGAATTTTCATGTTCTATTAGGTCTTGGGCATGAACAACCTAATGTTCAAGCCCAAGCCCAAGCCCAAGCCTAAGCTTGAAAATTTAATGAACAAATTTTTTTGTCCAAGTCCACCTAAGGTTCAAATTATATTTAGTCAGAAATTAAACTTTTTGGATTGACCAATTGAGCCTTGGCCTTGCTTGGTTCAATTAGCAACCAAACCCCAACATGTGGTTATCTTAAAAGTGGTTATTTTAAATAATAACCTTAATTTTTTGTTATTAATTAAAATAACCATTTTAAGGGATTAACACAAAAATAATCCTAAACCATAGGGTTTTAACATTGTAGTCAACATATTAGAATTTGAAAAATCACAAAATTATCCTCATATATGAACTAAAATTTGACTCATTTCCATTCATTCCAAAAATTTTTAAACTCTATCATCATTGTTGCAACAGTCTTTGTTATAGATCTTTGACTATTTAAAGTAACATTTGTATACATAATGGAAACAAAGTTGTTATTACAATATAGAGATTTATCTTTTTATTCCTTGTATTATAGAGATTTATATGTTTGCATCGATACTAGAGGTGCTATACATATGTGTTTCAAGATTTTTAAATCAAGTTTCAATTTCAAGGTTTGTCGGAGATTTAGATTGAATTAATTATTGTGTTTTAAGTTGTGTATGAATGACATTATGATTAAAGAGCGTTTGAATAGAGTAATAAATAAACTAGACATGACCGTGATTTTTACAAAATGCATGATGTGTAATCTAGTGTATGCATCACACATACTCAAAACCAATGAAGGTGGGGCGTTAAATGTAATTACTTATGCGTACCATGTGTAACGCGCATAGCGAGAGTTATTGAAATTCCATCATATGTTATATATGTACACAAAATACACGTAGTAGGGGGTCATTATAATTTTACCATGCTTAAATAATAGGAACGTGTAATACACATAGCGAGGTACGCATGATACTAAGGTTACCACGCATAATATGGAGAGTGGGGTGTTATAAAATTTTACCAGCGTGCACAATACATATAGAGGGGCTTATTGGCAATTTACCGTTCTATCACGGTTGGTATGTGGAAGACATACGGTGGGCTACGTGTGGTACGCATGGCTCCATGGTGGGCATGTGTGTTACTTGCATTAATAGGTGGGTTAATTTAGGTAATATTTATCATGAAAATTTTAAAATTAGTTTGAAAATAAATTATTTAAATATTTTATTGTCAAATTTTAAAAATTAATTTAAAGATAAATTATTCAAAAGATTATTAAGTATAAATAATTATTATAGTTGATAAAATTTGATAACTATAGATAATTATTATGTTTGGCTAGAGATGATAAAAAAATATTAGTAAATTATTTTGCTTAAATATTCTTAAATATAATTATTTTAAAATATTTTTATATTGTTTGTTAGATTAATTGAAAATATGGTTATTTTTATCATAAAAAATTAATAAATAAAAATATAATTATAATAAAATTACAATTATCTTGATAATTTTTTAATTAATCAGATTATCACGTATATTATTTGCAGTATCAATATTAGTAATATAAAGTTACTATAATATTTTATTATTAATAAATTAAATAAAATAATATAAGTAGTAAAAACAGATTATCAAGATAATTTTTATTAATCGAAAACGAAACTGTCCTAAAGCGTGAAATCTCAAGTTAAATGTAAAATTTGATAGTCAATTACATGTTAACCATAGACTATCTATTCTTAGTCTCAAAATTTAGTAGTTAGTCACGTAAGTGACGACCGTATACCTACAAATATCAAAATCATTATAATCCATCTCCTCTTGGTCTTATACCTGATTTGGGTATTTAAAATATGTATTATTATATGATTAAATGATTTGAATTTAAAATAAAATAAACACTTATAAGATGATTTTTTATGATGATCAAACTCAATAACTAAACTAATATCTCTTATGTGTTATTTTTTATTGGATTATAATTATTTTCTCTTTTTCTCTAATATAACTCGTTGTGTTATTCATTGTCATTATTTATTATCTTTCATACTCGTCCGAAAAAACAATATTTAATATTTTGTATATATAAACAAATTATTTAAGAATTGAAAAACCTAAATTACGTAAAAATATTCTATTTACCTAAGATTTTATGTATCACACGTATACTTAATGCTAAATATCAATAAACCCTTCCACATATTACGCATCAGGGCATTTCATAAGACCCCCACAAAATATATATTGTAAATTATCAACAAGCCTTCTCGCGTATTATAGATAGATACAAACTAAGTTGTGTCTGAATACGCTTTTGACTAAACTAAGCGTATTATCAACACTTGCTAAAACTTATAATCAATATTGATCAATAATCACTAATGTCTTCTTAATTAATCACACTAAGTTATAATTAATAACAAGAATATTAAAGAAAAATTGATTAACAAGCATTCTCTTGCTGTTTCCACTTCAACCCTATGAACCTGCAAGGCGAATACCTAATTTTGTACTCAGAGATTGGCTCAAGCTTTGGCGACCAAACTTGACCCCTTAAGCCGACTAGCAGATCGTAGTGCTTCTTCAACTCCGGCGTGCTGCAAAGCAACGGGAAGGAGGATCCATCTTCATGATGATCAAACTCTTTACTTCTCTGTATTAGCCTGATTATGAATTCGGGCACCACCTTGATAAAAACCCTACCGTTTTCACCCTTTGTGTATTCGAAGGGACAGCAGTGGTGGTCGAATTCGATCATGGGGGTGACCCGTTTGCGGCTGGCTGTTGAAGACGAAGAAGAAGAAGAATTGAAGGCTGCGAGTGTTGAAGCTGAAAGAACGTTGCATGTAAAACGATCAATGGGGAGAACGAAATACGTTTGACCAGGCATGAGCTCGTCGTCGACGGCGAGAGCCGGAAGCGGGTGACCAATGAAGAAGGAATCTGCACGGCAAACCATTTTTCCCGGGGAGTCATACAAGATTTCTCCGGCGACGTGTTTGCCGTTGAGAATCATTGTGTCTCCTTCCCAAAAGACAAGCTTCACCGAATCCCTCATGGAGTTTTGCTGGAAACATGAACAGATTGCATTACCCATTTGAAAGAAAAAGAGAAAGATTGAAGTGTACAGAGAGATTTTGGACAATTATATAGAAAATTTTTGATTTTGACCTAGAGAAAGTCTACGTTTGTTCTTTAGTTTAGCAGAGAGAGAGAGAGAGAGAGAGAGAGAGAGAGAGAGACCTGGGTTGAAGGCCATTGGGACGGTGGTCAACCAAGCCGGCTTTGAATCTCTCTTTCTCCATGTGGTCAAATCTTAATCAAGCATGCATGCATCTAATAGGCTTCTTAACTTGAACTTTGACATGATAAGAAAGTTACATGGTCAATATACCAATGGTTTGGTGTGAAGAAGGTAACCCAATCTTGTGATGGCCTCAAAATTAATGCTTGTGAAATGTAAATGGTTAGAGGTAACCTCATGGATTAAAATAGAAAAACGATAAGGGAAATTAATTAATTCAACATTTTTTAACTATACTATATATATTTAATCAATTTTTTATAATTATACAAATGACTAGTGTTATGTATATAATTTTTGTATTCAAATAATGACGTATCATCATGTAATTGAATAGTTAAAAATTAAAGATAAAATAACACCTAATTATATGATAACATATCATTATTTGTATATAAAGTTATACACGTAATTTTATTGTTATACAAATTCAATCAAGACCCAACTTAATACTTGTTTTACTCTCATCTCTAATTTCGGATTCTTAGCCCCTCAAACATATTTTCATCCATCTCATCATCTAAACATAAGTTCAAAATCAAAGAAATCTTATATAAAAACCATCTTAATCCAAGTACATAATATTTCATTATATTGTTTGAAGATTTGAAATTAAAATTTTGTGTGCTGTGATGAATCATGGTTTGTTAATTTGTAAATTATTGTTTTGTAGTTAATTTAGTTATATAAATAATTTATTTATATTAAAATGAAAGAAGGCCTAGTTTCTGAAATTGAATTGGTAAAAAGCAGAATGTTTTGAATTTCTGAGATGGGTATAATGGGGTAAATGGGTTGACAAGACAATTTTAAAATTTAAAATGTTAAATTATTTTAATTTATTTTTTAATATATTAAAATTTATAGAAATTTCATAATATTTTATACAATTTTAGGAGATTTTATATTTCTAAAATACCATAATAATTAAACAAAAATGTTAAATAGAATTACTAATGAGTAATATTATATGTATATAATTTTGATATATAATTTTGATATATCAATAATTTATTATCATATAATTAAATATTATTTTATCTTTAATTTAAAATTATTTAATTATATAATAATATAAATTTTATATATTTAAATTACATCTATATAATTTCTATGGCCTTTTCATTATCCTAATAAAAGGGTAATCATTTCTGTCCATCAATTTAATGGTTCCACGTTTCCCTGGACTGAGTGGTGGCTTTTAATATGTCATTTATGAACCGATGGAGATACCTTACACTCTCATATTTTGTTCAGAATGCAACAGGCACGCTAGTGGTAGACGAATTAATTGAAATCACATGGGTTTGATTTTTTTTTTAATCATTAATTTCTTTACTCTTGATTTTAATTCAACGAATTTAGTTTCTAAAATTATATGTATAAATAATAAATAAAATTTTAATATAAATAATAATATATTATTATATAATTGAATATTATTTTATTTTTAATTTAAAATTATTTAATTATATAATAATATATTATTATTTATATACAAAATTATATATATTATTTAAACAGATAACATTACTCTTAATGTTAATATATTACTCGCAAGAGGAAATTTAATCTCATTTGTGGACTACAATTAATATGAAAGGCCAAAAGAGTTATTCCCACCCAAAGTTTGGTGAAAACTCAAACTTATATATATTAACTTTTAAAAACTCAAATATTCATTATTTTGTTAAAATTTACTATTAAGGTTAAGGATAAAAATGTTATTTAGTTAAAAATATTAAAAACTCTAAAATTTCATCACATTTCCCCCTCTTAGTTTACAAAAAAAACATTTCCCTCCACCTAAAGTTTTAAAAATGATCATTTCACCTCTTGGTTTTTTCTTTCCCTTCTCTGGCAACAACCACAATTTCGATTGACGGACGACGAACACTATAATCTTCCTCTCCCTCCGATCTGCTTGCGTTGCTATCCATTTTTGTAGGATGAAGATAGATTTGTTTTCGTTCGACAAGAAGACAAAGACGAATCGTCTTTGTCTCCTCAGATGGATGAAGAACATTCTTTATCCGATTGCTATCTGGATGGATGAAGACGAATCTTCTTTCTCCGTTTGAGGATCGTCTTCTTGTCGGATGAGCTTTGTTCGACAAAAATAGACGGTGACGTGAGTAGGCCAGAAAGAGAGAAAGATTATAGCATTCGTTGTTTGTTGGCCAGAACTATAGTTGTCGTCGGAGAAGAGACCTCAAAACCCTAGGGGAAAATTGTCATTTTTCAAATTTTGAATGAAGAAAAATTGTTAGATTTTTAAATTGAGGGGAAAATATGTAATAAAACTTTAGTTTTTAAATTTTTTTTGTTAAATAATGATTTTACCCTTAACTTAACTGAGATTTTTAACAAAATTTTACTCATAAGTGAAATTTTAGATTTTAAAAGTTGAATGGTACGAGTTTGAGATTATCTCTAACCTTGGGTGGGAACAAGTCATTTGGCCAATATTAAAAGACATATTTTAAAAAGTGAACCTCTTCTATTGATGATAAAAGTAATTAACGACTAATTACTGTGGATTTACATTTGAATAGGTATAGTTTATCGTAAATTTTGATAGTGATTAACATTTTCTCACCCAATTTTCAATCTAAAAGCACTCATGAGTACATATTTTATACTTTTTCATATAAATATAACATTGTTAACGGAAAAAACTATAAAACAGGTGCAAAAATTGTAGTTGTTTTACTTTTTAAAATTTTCCATATAGCCCTTAATGAAATATAATTAATATATATTTACCATGTTACCCCTAAAATAAATTCACAAAACAAATTGATGATCAAAATTGCACTCTCTACCCTTCCACTACTCTTTCACTTCTACCAGTCCAAAATTCTCTCTCTTTTCATCTTTGGCTCCATTCTTGCACTCAATATATACATTAATTTTATTTCTACCATATGCATTTGTGAATGTAACACCTTCTCCAAATGGATACCTTCTGAAAAGAATATATAATAGAAAAAAGAAGTGTTAGTTACTTCACTCAAATTACTCATGCATACTAAATATCTGCAACCTAACTAAACATCTTTATAAATGATAAATCTAAAAAAAAGACATCCACTAGCATGTTTCTAGTGTGCAAAAGGGTATAAAAAATCAATAAAACATTCGTAAATAAATGTGCATAAATATCAAGTACATAAAACATAAACTCAAAACATTATCCAATTGTTTAGGGACTAAAATGTAATTTGTAGAAGTTCGATATGGGTCTAAGTGCACATAGAGTGACTTATTTTGGGATATACCAAATATGGTGAATTTAGATATTTAAAATTATGTATTGATATTTAAGAGTAAAAATTAAAGATATTTAAAGTCCATTTAATATTTATTAAATAATTGTGTCAAATATGCAATTAAGATAACCTATGGGTGAACTATATAAAGAATTAGATTATGATTGTGACTTGTTTAGTATAAATAAAGATATTTATCGTAACTCATTAAGGTTTTACAATATTTTTATGAGTTTTACATTAAGAGCTCGATTAGGATTGTGAGACTCTATCTCATGAGTTTTATAATATTTTTATGAATACTCATTAAAATATGTTTTCTTACAAAGTCTTACAATATATTTTTAGAAGGTTGTTGCAAAGGGGCATTTATAAGATTTTTCATACACATGCTTATAGTAGGGCACACCCATAGTAGAGGTGGTAGGACAATCCATTTATAAATTTTTGTTATGGAAAAAGGAATTACAAGAGTTTATGTTACTCATGGCTAGGGTGTCAAATTATTGTTTCAACCTTATTGGATCAACATAGTTAATTACAAATTTCAGTAAATGATTTTATGAAAATGATTTCACCAATTTTAAATATATTTTATATCATGCATTACGTCTCATGTTATTGTAATTACAGTTAGTAGACATATCTTGGATGACGAGTTCATTAAATAAGAGATGTAAAAAGATAAATAAGAAAAAGTAAAGAAAGAGAAAAGGAACACTTTACTAATTGTTTAATACTTTACATTTTCCTTTTATTGTTGTAAATAACGGATGATCAACGATCGCCTATGAGTCAATAGAGTAAAGTCATGAGAGGATTTACTATATTATGACATGTTTTAATGAGTTATTTATTTTGTATTACTACACTTTATGTTATGTTTGAGTTTTATTATTTGATAAACATCTTTTACATGCACAATGATGGATGACGATTGAATATTATTATGATGGATACTATATTAAGAATGAATATGAGATGATTTTGTTTTTAATTCCACTTGAATAAGTTTATAAAGCATGTTTGTTAGTTAACTAGTGTTATCCTCTTTGGATGAGCATTCTCCTTGGAGGGTAGTAATTTAGAGAGATGTATTATGGTAAAGTTTTCAGAAAATGTTTAACAAAAGGCTTTCGTGAGTTTAAAAACATTTTTCAACATGCATTGCATCTCATATTATCGTAGTTAAAGAATAACAGCTTATGTCATAGATGACAAGTTTATAAGATAAGAAATGTAAATCATGATAGACAAGTTTAGTGTCACCTACTTTTTGAGTGTTTAGCATTCATTCATTTTCTTTCATGTTTGCAGATGGACAAATGAGCAATGATGACTGAGGAGGAGTGTGAGGGGATTTGTCTGCTATGATATATTATGTTATGTTTATGAATGGATATACATTGTGATATGTTTTGTATTATTTCTTTTACAACTGCATAATACATTTTGGACCATATTTTATATGGGATTTTGTTTCTGACACTTTTTGTATTCTTTCGCATATGTTATGAATTTTGAAGTTTTATTTCTTCGCAAATATAATTCACACATGTTTAATATTGAGTCTAAGTAATGACATCTTCTTTTCGGATGTGCATTCTCCTCGGAAGATAATTATTTAGAGAGGGATGTTACACATATATATAAGTAATTTATATACATGTGGACATTATCTATTCACAGTAGCTTCAGAACCTTAATCATTGATGTCAATACATTTGAATGCATACTACAAAGGAGATTAATTACTAAGGTTATAAAATTTTAGCCAAAGGACTATTTGCCACCCAAATTTTAATTTAATCTCAAAAGTGTACTCACAATAAATGAAAAACTCAAACACCTACTAATGAGTTAACTTCTATTAAAATTTTTAATTATAGGTAAATGTAAAATAATCATTTTAATAATAATATTGAAAAGATATATAATTCATTATATTTTACGCTTTAGGTTTTAAAAATAATGGTTTTAAACTTACCTAAAGTTTTCAAGCTTTGAAAAGCAACATTTGTCCTCCTAAACCTAGGTTTTTTTTTCTCCTCTTCGGCCATTAGTAACGATGCTATCAACCCTAAGCTGTACACAAAACTCTAGCCACCATCCTAAGTACAAACTTCATTGATGAAGACGCATCTTCATCTTTGTTGATTCCAGAAGAATCGATTCCACCATTTTTAAAACTAGAGTTGACCCTATTAAAGTTAATTTCAGGTAGAAATTAGAATAAAAAACAATTGAATACTAGATAGTTTTGGTTTGGTTGGTCACCCCTAGTAGATATGTGGTAGCGTATTATCTTAATTGAACTTTTGAGATTTAAATTTTTCTCTTATATGTTTGATTTTGTTAGATGTTTATGACCATAAACAAAAAATCTCATTTTTGATAATACAACATCAAGATGGGAATGAACTAATGTCACATGTAAATATTTTTATAAAATTGCAAGCCACATGACAATGTGATTCATACAACCATTAATATAATTAAAATAATACATATTTGAATGAGTAAATAAATGTCTATTTAAAATAATATATATATTGCCTATAAAATCAACCAACAAACTTTAACTATTTAGTACTAAATATACTTGAATGAGTAAATAAATATCTATTAAGAGATTGAAGACAAAGTAGTAGCAAAAATTTTCACCTTTATTTTGAGCAATGCGATTAAATGACATGAGAAGGTAATATTAGTTAACTAAAGTAAGCTTAGTTAATGTAAACTCATATTACTTTATATGTGCAAGTGCTAAGCTTGAATATGTGAATTTTCAACTTGAGTTGACCATTATATCCCTCTTCTGAATGATTTTTGTTAATGATTGGAATATAAATGCACTTGCACTTGACCAAGTCATTGTATGCAATCCCCTTTTTACTAATTTGATCAATATATAAGGTTAAATTAGAGTTGAACCGAACTTGAGTTTAGTAAGTTTGAGCTCAACTCAACTTGAGCGAAGTCGACTTTGCCTCAAAATTATTTAAGCTTGGTTGGTTTGAAGGGAGCTAAGCTAGAGTTCAATTTGAGTTTGAACTTGAATCGAACTTTGAGCTTGGCTTGGTAGTGTAGCCGAGCAAAAAATGACTAAAATAACGTTGTTTTAATATGTATTTGTCAAAATTATGTTATTTTAGTTGATTTGTATATAAACTTTAAAGTTCATGAATTTGACGAGTCGAACACCTTTAAAGCTCAATTTTGAAAACATTTAGTTTTCAAGCTCGGGTTCAAGCTTGTGTTTGAGTTAAAATCAATATTACCTAATTAATGTGTACAATCCTTTGTTGATCTCAAGTCACGTGTCACACCAACATTCCTACACACATAAAAAGAGAAATAAACATTAAATTGAAATAAACAATAAATTCAAAAGTCGATCGAAATATCAAAACACCAACAATGTGTGATCAAATCATGACATTGATCAAACTAAACCCTAAATGGTGATTTGTTGTTGTTTTATAGAAGCTAACAACAAAACACCATATTTAACACAAAATGATATGCATTTAGATAAATCACAAGGACCTTAATGAAACAAGCTATTAGGCACCAAATCCTTTGTAATTCTTATGAATGTGTATAAAACTTTATGATTACCCTATTTCTTCTGAGTCATTGACTAGATCTTGTATATCATGGTAAATTGTTTCAAGTTAGACATATTATTGCATTTTAGGCAAATGTACACCTTAAAATAATCACTCAGTACAAAATGTTGGTCATGCAAGTAGGTGGATGCTTGATGTACCAACTTGTATGAACAATTTTTTGCACTAAGTGATTTCTCTAAGGTGCACATTTGTCGAAAATGCAATAATGTGCCTATCATAAACCAATTTACTATAATATACAAGATGATCACCACCTTTTCAAGTAAAAGAGCAATTATAAACATTGATATCCTGTTTCCTAAAACATTCTCTTGGAATATGTTGTTTCAGTAAGATTAGACAAAATTAGAGTAATTATGAAGCAAAAGGCAAAATATTGATAGAAATTAAAATTTTCACTTAAGATAATAAGCTAATCGTGTATTCTTTATGCTGAATGGAAATTATCAATTACCCTCTCAACATATTATTTAAGTGAAATGTAATTACTAAAGGATTTTGGCAAGAAAATTAAAATTTTTAATTTATGTTCATATCATATGTAACAATGGTAATATAAAATTTACATATTGTTTCAAGAAATAAAACATAGAAACATGTAAATTACCTTATACCTTGTAATTTGATTTGAAATTTGGAATCTTGAATCACTAAAATAAGTGATCTCTTGACTTGCACCATTCAAGGAAGAAAAATGGAAGAAAAGATAAGCTTTTTCTGGCAAAAGAAGAAGAAGAAAAGAAAATGTATATTTTTCTTCATTTTTTTGCCTCACATTTATTACATTAAAACTTGATATTTATCAAGTTACAATATGTGCTTAATTCTCATTGGTTGATAAATAAGAGAAATTAAAATTTGACACATGTTGAATAATTTGTGCTCAAAATTATTCATTTTAACTTTCTAAACAATTTAAAAGGTGTAAAATGATAATTTTGCCCCTTTTTCGAATCTTATTCGAAAAACACAATTTTTTATCCTCGAAAAGTGCTAGCCAACCATGGTTAAATATTTTCAGCTTCATAACACCATTTTCTTCCTTGAAATATGAGTGTAACCTTCAAAGTTCATAGTGACGTAGTTGTGGGCCTCATATCAGATGATACGTTTCATTATATCCTTATATAACCTAAAACTGTCGTTAATCGATATACTTCATTTTTTGCTACAAAACGAAGCTCCCATTGATCATGTGGTGTCATCTAGTAATGTCCCATGACCCCTACATCATAATAAAGTACAAACTTCACATAATGTCAAATAAACTTTTTTTACTCACACTTATCATGTAGTCTAATCCCTCTGTCATTACATCCCAATTAAACTTGGATTCATGGAATATCAAAATCCAATATTTAATCTTTTCGAATATTAAGTAATACATCATAACGTGCCATATCGAAGCTCTCTTCATGTGGTCTTTTATCTACACTGATCAGTGTCTTAGATTTTAATGTTTCTCGATATTTGTATAGAAACTCGGGAGCAGTCGAGCTGACGGATCCCTGTATGATCATCACTTGTTCTCTCGCTCAAACAACATATGATCAAAACGGCTTCTGAACGAGACATGATTAACCTCGTGGTATACACCATATGAATCATATGTTCCGGAACGAAGCACAACTGTGATATCTCAAGTCAAAGGATCTATACACTAGTATGATTCACGATGTATCATTGACTATATATTAATGCTCATGTGATTATCGTTCAACAGTCACGTTCGATAAATAATATAATAGAATAACCTTTGATCAGTTCTCTAACCATCAAATGGTTCTATTGTTTACCCATGTGTATATCTACCATGTCTAATATCATCCATTGATATACTGTGGTGATATAGCACACACCCATTATGCAATACTATTGCCCAAACAGATTACCTATGCAGGGAACGATTTGATGATGTTTATTAAAACTCATCGGGACCTTTCACATGTTGTATGCATAGAGCTAATATGGATGTAATATACAACTACAACATAGATATAAAAGTGATGTAGAAAACATGTGAAGTATGACATAACTCTTCTTTTATTAATAATGTATATGTAAAATATACAACCCTTAAAACCAATTAAAACGATTGATTTTTAGGATATATTCTAACAATTACACCCTATTATCAAATAACGTTGAGTGAAAATTATCATAACACTTATTATGTTTAGTAAAATTTTATTTACCCTTAGTGTATGTCGTTTGATTAAAATTACTATAACCCAATTACCTTTAGTAAAAATTTTTTATATAGGGAATCCAAAAGTACTAATTAAGCGCTATCTTTTGAAGTCCTTTAGAAGATGGTTAAGAGGAGTGACTTTAAGAGTTTTGGAGTATTTGTTGGTTTTATCTTTGCTTGTTTGTAGTTGGGTGTCTTTTACGAGCTCGTGTGTTTCTTTTTCCTTTTTTAATATATTTTTGTTTAGAAAAAAGAAATTCTACTATGAAGATTAACAGGAAAATTTATAACTATTGCAAACAATGACAACCACACCAAATGTGAAGAAAAACCACAATAGTAAGAATGGTGAAATGAGTGAGAATGAGAGTTGAGGACAATCCAAACCATTGATTTTTTATTAAATAATTTTTCATAGTATTTGAGATGAATTTTTGCATAGGTCAAAATAAATCAAAACCATTGATCTTTTATTAAATATTTTTTTAAGTGTTTGAGATGAATTTTTCGCATAGGTCAAAATAAGTCAAAATTCTATTTATATAGGTAAGAAATAAGTATGAGTGAATTCAAACTGAATATGTTCATACTAAGTTTGAATAAATCCAAAATAAATTCGATTTAAGTGAGCTTGAGTCTAATAATTTAATATTTCTGATCTTAAGTTTTATGATTGTTTGATTGATAAAACCCATGAGCTTAAAAAATTCGATACGAATAAACTAAAACAATATTATTTTAATTTATACACATCAAAACAATATCGTTTAAGTATCGAATTGAGTTTAAAACTTGATTCAAACTCAAATTTGAGTTTTACTCTTCTCAAATAAGTTGAGTTTGAACATATTAAAAACGAGTTCCATAAATTCAAACTTAGTTCAATTCAAATCCAGTCATAAAAATGAGTGCAATCTTAGAATTAATGAATACAATTGATTACAATACTATATAACCTCTTAGTAGTTATTGATTCCCTTAATAGTTAAAAACCCAAAATTTATTAAACTTAGGGGCGTTTGGTTTTTGTATTTAAATATTACCTTTGTAATCTATCTTTTATTCTTTTGTTTGATTTATCAGTAATAAAAGATTACAGTAATCTTCTATTACTAATGCTGACATGACATGTAACATAGGTGGTAATTTGATTACCACATTCATCTTAAGTATTTAAAGATTACCAAAGTAATTTTAATTTTATTATAATTATATAATTATTTATTAATTTTTTGAGACAAAAATAAATTTATTTTTAATTAATATAATAAATAATATAAAAAATATTTAAAAATAATTATATTAAAATAAATTTAAGTAAAATAATTTATTAATAATCTTTGATTACCTTTAATCAAACATAATAATTATTTATACCTATCAAATTTCATCAAATATAATAATTATTTATACCTAATAAGCGTTTAAATAATCTATAATATTTTAATTTTAATAATAAAATATTATCCAAACCAAACATCTCTGAAGAGTTTTTCTAAAATTTTGAGTTCTCTGGGAGGGGAGGGTCCATGAGAACTGCGCAGGTAGTAAGATCTGTGATGCTGACATGTGAAAAAGTGATTGGACTCAGGATATCAACTGACGTGGCTTACTCAAAAAGTACCCGCATCAAGACTATGACTTTAATTTTTATAACTTCCCCTTCCCCTTCCATGTTTTAAAAAATTACTGTTCCTACAGATACTTCCCTTGTCCGCCAATAAAATTACGCCACGTATCAACAAGCCCTGCCAACAAGATAATCTGCTGCCCTATCATTGGCGGTGACAGGATTATATGACAGCCCTGTTCGGTTGTGAACAGCTATTAAGAGAGATAAATTGAATCATCACTCAGCGAAGATAAAACTAAAACCCTATCTAACTGGTCAGTGCGTCTTCAGAGTGCCCGATCTTGTCCTTTGGAGAGAGAGGAGACGCGATTCAAATCTTCATTTGTCTCTTTCTTGTTAGGTTTGGTTCTGATTTGATTTTCTAAATTCTGGAGAATTTTCGTTCAATTTTATCTAATGTTTTGATTTATTTGGTTGTAGATTTTTTTCTGTTATTCTTTAACGTCATTTGGAGGCGGAATTGAATAAGAAAGCCATGAGGAACAATGAACGGATAGCGAATTTGGCTTTGGCAGGTTTGCTTTTCTTGATCACGGGTGTTTTAGTTGTTTCTGTGACTTATTTATTTATTTTTCTGTTGTTCTTATTGATTCAGGATCTTGTGTTAATACTGTGAAAATTTTCGAAAAGCAAATACAAATATTAGGAAAAAAATTGTAGAGTTATAGTAACCCTTCTTGATGTTTGGATTAATAGAGGGGAATTTTACATGTTTGTGATGAATATTTGGAATGTGGAGGATATTCCTATATTTTAGTTAAATTTCAAGCGGTGTCAGTAAAATAAGGGTATAGAATTTATACATGTGCCTAGTAAAAAACAGGACAGAGTGTAGGTCCTTGTATTTTTTGTGTTCAATATGATTCATTTTTGCCTTGTCTGTCATGGAGCTTGAGTATTTTTCATTAAATGATTTATGGTTGCAGGTTTAACTTTGGCACCCCTTGTTGTGAACGTAAACCCAAACATAAATGTTGTTTTGACAGCATGTCTCGCTGTTTATGTGGGATGTTACCGATCTGTCAAGCCAACTCCACCATCAGTAAGTAATGCATGTATTGATGCACTGTATTTCTGATTTTTGTTTGTTTACCTGTCCTTTAATCCCAGGAACTAACTTGTCTGTTATTTGTTTTGTTTACCTGTCCTCTAATCCCAGGAACTAACTTGTCTGTTATTTGTTTTGTTTAATCATGCAGGAGACAATGTCTAATGAGCATGCTATGCGCTTTCCCTTTGTTGGGAGTGCAATGTTGTTGTCACTGTTCTTACTCTTCAAATTTCTTTCTAAAGACTTGGTTAACGCTGTGTTGACTTGCTACTTCTTTTTTCTGGGGATAATCGCTCTTTCGTACGAATTCAGTTTAATATTATATTTTGTAGAATATTGAACTAATTTAATTTGCATTAATTTCATTCATGATGTCTTCCTTTGCAGGGCAACGATCTTACCAGCTGTAAAAAAATTTCTGCCAAAGCATTGGAATGAGGACGTTATTGTTTGGCATTTCCCATATTTCCGTTGTATGTAACCTCCTTGCAGCTCTTTGTGAAATCTAGTTGAAAATTCTCTGAAGATTCTCAAATTCCAGTTCTCATTGTTTCTTCTGACATAGTTCACCAAATGCTGTTTTGAATTCAGATTTTCAGTTGCTTTTTTATTTTTTGGGAAAAAAAGAAAAAAATTTATGCGGATTATGCCTTTGATATCTGTGAGCTCTGGAAATAGTGGAATATTATCTGAAAAATGGAGGCCTTACAATATCGTACAGGATTAAGCTTTTCATTGACATAACTGAAACTAGTTTCCATTGAACAGGCTGTATTGCCTTTTTGGTACCAATTCTGTTTTCATTCGTTTTTCCCATTTCTTTTTGGCTTACATGTTTTGCATCCAAGTTTATTTCAAAACCAGTTTCTTCCCCTCTCATCCCATCATTACCACCCCAAATGCTCTTTCATTAATAGGAGTGTTGCCATTGTGCGTATAGGTAATTGGCTTGTATCAGCATTTGTTAGTGTTTTGTGGTTTCATCCGCTGGATCGCTACTTGTTGCAGCTTCCTCTGGACAAAAACCGACAAATTTAGAATGAGATTACTCTAGTGTCATAATTTGTAATTTTGGACATTGCTTAGGCAGTCTGCTCTGATTTTATGTGTCATAAAAGCAATGAGTCCCATAATGACCCCATATAGACACTTCAATGAAAACTTTTAGCAGAGTGCATGGTGGTTTTTCACTTTTAAGATGAGTCTTTCTGCTTGTTTGAGAACTATGGCAGTCTAATGTTCCTCAGAATTGTCATTTGATCCCGTTGTATTATCTTGCTTGTATTATGCAGAATGATGTTTTTTCTTTACACATTTCTTACACAGCTTTGGAGATTGACTCACAAGGTCTCAGATTGTTGCAGCAATACCTGGGACTTTTTCTGTGCATGGTATGTTTTCCCAGAAACATTGGTTAGCTAACAATGTGTTGGGCCTCGCATTCTGATTCAGGTTAGGATTCTATTCTAAAAGATATATGTGTAAATTGTGCTTCTGGATGATGATTTTTTTCCCTTAAAATTTTGATTAACGAAT